>NW_006408985.1:919110-928562 GCF_000296735.1 Chrysochloris asiatica
TGCAAAGTCAATAAAGCACAAATAAACATCTTTCTGATATTCTTTGATGTCAGCAGTGCTGTGCCTCATTCCATGACCTCTTCTAAATCCAGCTCAAATTTCTGCCAGTTTTCTGTTTATGTACTGTTGCAACTCATTTTGAATTATCTTCAGCAAAATATTATTTTCATGTGATAATGATATTGTTTGAAGGCTTCTGCATTTTGTTTGGGTCATCTCTCTTTGGAATGGGCACAAATATGGATTTCTTCTTATAAGTTAATAAGGTACCTGTCTTCCAAATTTATTGGCATAGTGATTGAGTATCTCCTGTGTTTCCTCAATATGTTGAAATATTTCAATTTATATTCTGGCAATTCCTGGGGACTTATTTTTCACCAATGACTTCAGTTCAGCTTGAAATTATTCCTTCAGTATGATTGATTCTTTATCATATCCTACTTCTTGAAATGATTAAATACTGACCATTTCTTTTTGGTAAAATGATGTTGTGTATTACTTTCATCTTCTTTTGATGTTTTCTGCATTAGTCAATATTTTCCCCATAGAATCTATCAGTATTTGAAGTTCAGCCTTTAATTTTTTTCTTCTGTTCTTTTAGCTTGAGAAATGTTAAGTATGTTCTTCCCTTTTGTTTTTGTACCTCCAGGTTTTTGCATACATAATAATACTTGACTTTGTTTCCTCTAGCTTCCCTTTGCAGTTTTCTGTTCAGTTATTTTACCACTTTATTTCTCCCATTCGTTTTGTTTGTCTACACTCAAGAGCAAGTTTCAGAATCTCTTATGATATCCATTTTGGTCTTTTCTTCCTTTCCTGTCTTTTTCATGACCTTTTGTTTTCTTCCTGTTAAATGTTCTTGTTGTCATCAATAACTCTTCTGGTCTTTGTCACTAGTGTCCAATATATCAAATCTGTACTTCAGATGGTCTCTCAATTCAGTTGGGATATATGTAAGATCATGTTTTGAGTCTCATGGACTCATTTTAATTTTCTTCAGATGCTGCCTGAACTTGCACATGAGCAAAAGATGATGTGTTCTACAGTTAGCCACTGGTCTTATTTTGGCTGATGATATTGAATTTTTCCACCATCTCTTCCCTGAGATGTAGTTTATTTTATTTCTCTGTCTTCTGCCTGGTGATGTCCATGTGTATAGTCAAATTTTATGATGTTTAAAAAGGAACTTGTAATGAGTAAGTCGTTAGTCTAACAAAATTCTATCATATGATTTCTAGCATGATATCTATCACCAATGCCATATTTTCCAACTACAGACCCTTCTTCTTTGTTTCCAAGTTTTGCATTCCAGTAATCAGTAATTATCAATGCATATTGATTACAAGCTTTCATCAGTTTCATACTGAAGAAGTTGGTAGAATTATTTAATTTCTTCATCACTGGTTTTTGTGGTTAGTACTTAAATTTGAATAATAATGGCATTACCTGGTTGTGATAATTACAGTTTTATGAAAACTTATTGGACTAGGATTCTCAGTGTTTTAGCTGTTGAGATATGTTGTTGTTAGGTGCCAGTGAGTTGGTACTGACTCATAGTGACATCATGTATAGCAGAATGAAACATTGCCCAATCCTGGGCCAACCTCGCCATGATTGCCATGCTTGAGTCCATCGATGATGCTACTTGAGCAATCCATCTCAGTGGGGTCTTCCTCTTTTTCTCTGACCCTCAACCTTACCAAACATGATATCCTTCTCCTGCTACTGGTCCCTTCTGACAATATGTCTGAAGTATGAGAGATGAAAGTTGGCCATCCTGGCCTCCAAGTAGCATTCTGACTGCACTTCTTCCAATACGGATCTGTTGGTTCTTTTGGCAGCCAATGGCACTTTCAATATTCTCCTCCAACACCATAACTCAAATGCATCAATTCTTCTATGGTCTTCCTTAGTTACTGTCCAACTTTCACATGTATACAAGGTTATTGAAAATACCATGGCTTGGGTCAGGTGCACCTTAGTTTTTAAGCTGACATCTTTGCTCTTCAACACTTTAAAAATGTCTTGTGCAGATATGCCTATTGCAATATGTCGTTTGATTTCTTGACTGCTGCTGGGATATATTCAAGGTCATATTTTCATTTTTGTGGACTTGTTTTCATTTTCTTCAGCTTCAGTTTGAATTTACATATGAGTAATTTATGGTCTTTTCCACAGTCTGCCACTGGCCTTGTTTTGAGTGATGATATGGAGCTTTTCCATTGTCTTTTTCCACAGATGTAGTCAATTTGATTTCTATGTATTCCATCTAGTGAGATCCATGTGCATATTCATCTCTTATGCTGGCTAAGGAATAAGAGATATAATTATATCTGTTGATATAACTGTTTAATAAGAGGTATAGTTATATCTGCTGAGATATAGTTATCCATATAATGAGATATAATATAATGTAATTAACACTCAGATATATTCTGCTATGATCAGCCAATTAATTTTAAGAATGTTTACTCAGGGGTGTGACCTGATTCTGATATTTTAGACACTCAGATAAAGCTTATTTCTTTTCTGCTGGTTCTGGATCTTGCATCTTGCTTATCCTCCAATCTTGTTTCTTTGGCACTAAGCCTGCAGAAACAACATCTACCATCTAACCAGGACTAGGGCCTCTTCCATATCTACAACTGCATGAACCATTATCTTGATATAAACTTATTTTTATATCTACTTATATAAGTTTTACTGGTTTTGATCCTCCAAATAGTCCAGCCTAAGGTATTTGGCTGCAAACATACATTGACAGAGAAACTTCCAGAGGTTTAAGCTAAATTCATAAGAGGATGTAGAATGAAAGACATCATTGCTAATGTCCGATGGATCTTTAATGAAAGCAGAGAATACTAGAAAGATCTTTACTTGTGATTTATTGACTATACAAAGGTTTTTGATTGTGTGGATCATGACAGGCTACTCACAAAATTGCAAAGTATGAGTATTCCTGAAAATTTAATTGTGCTCATTAGCAATATATACATGGACTAAGAGTCAGTTGTTGGAAAAGAACAATGGAACTCTGAATGTTTTAAAATTAAGAAAGGTGTTTGACAGGGTTGTATTCTTTCACCATACTTATTGAAACTGTATGCTAAGCCAATAATCCAAGAAGCTGGGATATAAGAAGAAAAATGTGGCATTAAGATTGTATGAAGATTCATTTACAACTTGTGATATCAAGATGATAAGACCTTGCTTCCGGAAAATGAAGAAGACTTAAAATACTTACTGATACAGGTCAAAGACCACAGTCGTCAGTGTGGATCGCATATCAATGTAAAAAAAAAAAAAAAAAAAAAAAAACCACCAAAATCCTAATCACTGGACTAATAAACACCATTCTTATCAATGGAGAAAAGACTTAAGATGTCAAGGACTTAGTTCTTCTTGGATCAACTATCAACACTCATGAAAGCAAAAGTCAAAAAATCAAAGGATGCATTGCATTAGGCTAATCTTCTATACAATGCAATTTTAAAGTGTTGAAGAGCAAAAATGTTACCTTGAGGACTAAGGTTCATCTGAACCAACCCATGGTATTTTCAATAACTTCATATGCATGCTAAAGCTGGACATTGAATAAGGAAGACTTTAGAAGAATTCATGCATTTGATTTATGGTGTTGGAGGAGACTATTGAAAGTGTCATGGGCTCCCAAAAAAACAAATGTATCTGTATTGGAAGAAGTAGAGCCAGAGTGTTCCTTGGAGGCCAGGATGGCCAAACTTCATCTCTCATACTTTAGACATATTGTCACATGGGACAAGTCACAGGAGAAGAATATTGTGCTTGGTAAGGTTGAGGGTCAGAGAAAAAGAGGAAGACTCCCAGCAAGATGGATTGGAAAAATGGCAGCTTCAGTGGATCAAGCATGGCAACAATTGTGAGGTTAGTCCAGGACCAGGCAGTGTTTTGTTCTGTTGTGAATTGGGTCACTATGTGTTGGCGCCACCTCAATTGCACCTAACAATAACAACAACAAGGTATTTGGTACTGATAATGGCTCAAGAGAAACAAAATCATAAGGGTGGCATTTCTATTATGGTTCTCAAGTCTAACCAGTTTTAATGGCACTGATAATTATGCTTCTATTTGTAAAGTGATTGGTGCTAATCCAAGGCATGGCATGAGGTTTCAATTTTGATTCTCAAAATATCACCACTTTCAGATATAGCACTGTAGGATAAGCACTGGACAGCAAGGTCAGTTTGAACCACAGTGTCCCCAGTTCAAATTCACCAGCTGCTTCTCAGAAACTCAATAGAGGGTTACAATGAGTCAGAACTGACTTGATGGCATTAACAACAAAAGGAATTTGTTAATTGTTGGCAAACCCATTGCCCTTAATAATCAGATAAATGTGCATACAAAATCTGTATCTAGTAAGCTTTCAAAGAAAAGGAATACAAAATAGATATATGAGTTATTTCTTGCTCAAGAAAACTTATAAAAATAGGATAAAAACATAAATTATCCTTGTGCTAACCCAAATTTTATAAAGTCGCTCTTGAACAACACTTGATACTGTCTCAATCAGAATTTTGAATTTCATAGTACAATTTGAGAAAGTTAATGCTGGAACTTAACCTACTTCCAATCATCAATTCACCTTATTCAGTGCCTTTTAATTACTGCAGTGAATATTTGAGATTCTAAGCCTCATTGCAGAATTCTTAAATGCTAATTTAACAACTAAGTGAATAAAGAAGACCATATAAGAATTGATGCTTTTGAGTTATGGTGTTTGAGGAGAATCTTGAAAGTGCCATGGATCACTAAAAGAATCAATAAATCCATTTTGGAAGAAGTTCAGCCAGAGTGCTCATTGGAGGCCAGGATGACCAAACTTCATTTCTCATACTTTGGACATTTTGTTAAGAGGGACCAGTCGTTGGAGAAGGATATCATGTTCGGTAAGGTGGAGGGTCAGAGAAAAGATGAAAAATCCCAGTGAGATGAATTGGCAAAGTTACAGCATCAATGGGCTCAAGTGTGACAGCAACTGTGAGGTTGGCCCAGGAAGGCAGTGTTTCATTCTGTTGTACATACGGTCATTTTGAGTCAGTACTGACTCAATGGCACCTAACAACAACAACAACAATTATTATTTTGTCTATCACATGCAAAGATAAGCATATGTGTTTTAAAAATAAAGCATATGGATAGAAAAGTGATTGTTTTCAAGAAGTTTATAATTTCTTGTTGTTGTTAAATGGCGTCCAGTTGTTTCAGACCTGATGACCTTAGAATGGTTTTCTAAGGGTGATGAATGGTTTAGAACCAACCACCTTGTGGTTAACCAGCCATTGCTTATTTTATAGCACCACACTAGAATTCTTCAGGAGATAATTGCCATAAGGAAATGGCAGAAACAATGAACATGTATTTTAAGGAAACAAATATGATGAATTCATACCTTATTGATTATATTTAGTGATAAAGGAAATTCCAAAATATCTGATAATCACATTTTCAGTTACAGTGAATGGAAGTGAATGAACTGAGTAAGCTATGGGAAATGAATGGTTTTAATTGGAATGATTGTTGGAAGCACAACTAAGGATTAGGTAACTTAATAAGAACATCATTTGAGTGAAAAGTCCTGGAGAAGAATATTTGAAGACTCAAGAGTAACAATTTTACTGATTAATCTCTACATATAGCTGGATATGTTTAAAATAGATTACTACAAAATCATAGAAAATATTATTAAACAAAAAATGTCAACATTGTTTCTTGCCATATCTTCTAAAGGTGGTGTTTCCATCTCTTTGTCCCTTCCCCAAAGACTTCTATACTCTTTGATTACATATATCAGAATGGCAGTTGTGGCACCCAGAGGGAATCAGGATATGCTTTGAATTGTTCTTTGAGTCTGAGTAAAAAAACAGAAGTCTAAAGAGGCAAGAACAAGGTTGCAGAGTGGATGATGTATGTTTTTCCAATACATTTCTCATAGGGGATCACATGCAACCCACAAAGAGTGAATGATTGCTCTGTTGTGATTTTAAAAAGTCCTTAGTACAACATTCCTGGGTTTTTTCTTACCAAGCACTTTTCAATTTGCTTAAAATCTCTTCCTGGTAAGACCCCTTAATCAGCCTATTTCTTCCAAGAAAAGTCATTAATATTACCCCTTGTAAGTCCCCCCAAAACAGTCCCCATAGCTTCTGAGCTGGCCTCTGTGTTTTGAGACCAAGTGGCCCAGTTAGACCCACTAGTAAGTCATTGTATTTATTGGCCCTCTTTTTACTGTCTTTATTGGCTCTCCCTTTTTTAAATGCACCCTAACAAACCTAAGACCAGTATATTACTGAGAGAAATTGTCTGTGGCCATGCATTAACCCAGGAAATATGTGCAATCTTGTTTTGTGTGAAATCAACCATGTATGATTATCTGGAGTTCTATTATCAAGGATTTTTATTTACCCATGTTGCTATTTTTAGATGCCATGGAGTCTGCTCTGTATTATGACAAACTTATACTCTGAAAAATGAAATACTGCCCAAACTGTGCCATCCTCACAGTTCTTTTTATCGAATACTGCTATAGAAGAATGCCACAAATGGATGGTTTTAACAAATAGACATTTATTCTATCATAGTTTTGGAGGCTATAAGTCCAAATTCAGAACACCACCTCTGGAGACAGGTCCTTTCTTGTTTTCTGGGAATGTAACCCAGCATTCCTTGGAAATCTCCATGTGTCTTGACACCAATCTTCCCTTTGATCTGGGAGCTTCACAGTTTAGGAACCCCAAAGGCACACTGTACTCTAAGCTTGTCTTTGTTGGTGGAAATAAGTCCCTCTTTCCCTGCTCAATTTTCTCTGCTTTATATCTCAAAGAGATTGATTCAAGATACAATCTAATCTTTTAGATTGCATCCATCCTCATTGCTGCTGTTGTTGTTAGGAGTTGGTTACAGCTCATATCGGCCTCATTAATATCATATAATTGAGGATTTGCAAAACATTACATAATTATATCAGACCAGAACTGATCTCATGAGGTCATACCTTAGGGTTGCTTGTATGATATAAAATCACATCTTAGAGGTGATAACTACATCAAAACTGCTAAACCACTGAGAACCCTTACCTAGTCAAGTTGATACAAAACCTTAACTCTCACAGTTCACCCCTTGTCAATTTGGTACTTAAGCATATCTCATTAAATCACACATATGGAGTTCTGGTAGTGTAGTGGTTACAAATTGGGCTACTAACCTTGGGGTCAGCAGTTCAAAACTACAAGCAGAATCCCAGGAGAAAGATGAAGCTTTCTTCTCCCAAAAAGATTTACAGCCTCAGAAACCCTGTACAGGGTCGCTATGAGTTGGAACTGACTCCACGGCACATAACAAAAACAACAACAAGTTTGTTTGAACCACAAGATCAGTGTTTCAATCTCACCAGCAGATCCTTAGAAACCCAATACAGGGTTGCTATGAGTTGGAACCGATTCAATGGTACTTAACAATAACAACAAGAATCTCTAATTTGTGGCTAACATGATACAAGTAACACACCACATACAACCAAAAACTCAGTAACATCATTGTGTAGTAGTTGTTGTTGTTAAGAGCCGTACAGTTGGTTCTGACTCATAGTGACTCTGTATAGTATAGGGTCTATGAGAAGCAGCTAGTGCGTTTGAACTGCTGATACTGTGGTTCAAAGCCCTGTGCTCATCCTATAGCACCACACCAGAAGTAAATTATACTATCTCACAAGTCCTCCAAATCCAAATTTAAATCTGGTACAAAATTCCTTTTCATTTGTGAATCTAGAATACAAGTTATTTGTTTCCAAATATAATTGTGGAGAAGGCAAAGTGTAGACATTTCCATTAAAAAGAGTAGCAATTATATTGAAGGAAGAGATAACAGGCAGCAAGAAATGTTTAAATCCAGAAAAGCACTTTACAATAGCTCACAAGGCTTGAAAATAATTCTTGGCTTTCTGAGACCATCTAGCAATTGACATTAGCGTGTATACACTGGGTGTTGGCCATGCACGCTGGATTCTGGGCAGATCTCTCAACCTGGATTTCAGCTCTTCCTTCCAGGCCCTCTTAACCCTACTCTCAGAGACCTCATCCCCTAGTCCAAAACAAATCCCAGACTTCTGCCCTCTAGGACATAGTAGCCACACCTACTTCAGCTTTCGGAAGAGACCATAGCTTTAAGGGAGTCCTGCACTCTGGAATCAAGTTGGTGAAGATCCAACTCTTCAAAACTTATGGAACTGTGGTCCCACCCTTAAAAACCCCAGAGGTCATGCCCTACCTTTTCAGATTGAGGCAACTCTGCTTTCCATGCTCCTTGTCTATTCAGCTTCTGCTTCCTGGTTCCTTGATCCCTAGATGAGGCCAATCTTGTCTCTTCTCTACTCCAGCAAGTGTCCCAAAGCTCTTTTAATGTATTTAACTTTGGTTAAAGGGTGTTCACCTCTCTTGATTTATGAGTCCGATAGCCTACCTTCATCAACAAGGCACCCACTTCTCTGCCGTTAAATCTCTTATATGGAGGAACCCAGCGCTATTACAATGAGGGTCATATTCCATGCCATTTTCTATTTGTCTCTTGGTCCAACTGCTGCAATTTTTCTTTCACTACTCACCATCTGTGCCATCTCCAGTGATAACAGTTCTCATTTCCTTCATCTGAATTGCCTTTGACATCTCTAATTCCACCAACAGCCTCTTCAAGGCTATCTAGGCTTATACTAATAGGCAGTTTATTATCCTCTGCTTATAAGCCTCTGCTTATTATCCAATTCCAAAACCACTTTCACATTTTAGATATCTGCTAGAGCAGCACCCCACTCCTGATAAGAACATCTGTCTTAGTTATCTATCATTGCTATAACAGAAATTCTTTAAATAGATGATTTAAACAACAACAAAGTACATATATTTCATCAAAGTTTAGAAGGCCAAGTTCAGAACACCAACTCTGGGGAAAGGTCCTTTGACTACTTTGAGCATTTTCATGCTCAGCATTCTTTGTAGATCTCTGTGTGCCTTGGCATCAATATTTCCCTGCATTTAGGAGCTTCACATTGCATGGACCCCAGGCCAATTAGACATGCTCCACTCTCAGGTCTTTTCTTCTTTCTCTGCTTAATTCTCTCCCATTTTATATCAAAAGAGATTTATTGGCTCCATATACAACTTAATCCTGTAGATTGAATTTAATTTAATTTAATCATTTTTTTGTTGTTATTAAGTGTCGTGGAATCAGTTCAAACTTATAGCAACCCTGTATGGAGTTTCTGAGGTTTGTAAATCGTTGTGCGAGCAGCAAGCTTCACCTTTCTCCTGTATCTTGTTCTTAAACGAATTATGGAAAATTGACAGATCGAGTAACATTTTCAGATAACAACTTGAGGCTATTATGCATTTTGAAAATTTGGATAGCTCAGATTTATCATT
>NW_006408985.1:932238-949118 GCF_000296735.1 Chrysochloris asiatica
TCATAATCTTGTTTTAATTTTCTTCAGCTTCAGTCTCATCTTGTCTATTGAACCACTGATGGGCCTGTTCCTCAGTCATCCCCTGGCTTTGTGTTAGCTGATTATATCGATCTTCTTCATAGTCTCTTTATACAGATATAATTAATTTCTCTGCATTCAATTTGCTGAGGTCCATGGCCTTTATGTTGTTGAAAAAAGGTATTTGCATTGAATAATATAACATTCGTATTCCAAATTTAAATAATGTCATCTCCACCATCATATCTGTCACAAAGACCATTTGACAACTACCGGTTCTATTTGTTTCCAACTTTTACTTTCCAATCACCAATAATTATGACTGTATCTTTGATCAATTTCAGAATTAAGAAGTTGGTGGTTGTTATTAAGTGTGGCCCAGTTGATTATGACTCAGTGATGCCATATAGAGTTTCAGAGGCTTTTAAATCTTGTGAGCACAGAGATTTTTGTCTTTCTCTTATGGAACAACTTGTGCAGTAGAACTGCTGACCTTGTGATTCACAGTCCAGTGTTTGCCCTACAGCACCACCATGCTCCCAAAGAAGTTGTTAGGATTTTTCAATTTAATCCTCATTAGCCTTAATGTTTGGCAAGTAAATCTGAATGACAGTAGTGTCAACTGATCTTTGTAGATGTATGGATATTGTCCTATCACAGACAGCACTGTACTTCATGATAGATTTTTAAGTGCTCTTTTTAGCAATGAACATGACACCATTCCTCTTTAATTTGTCCCACCCAATGATTCAAAATGATAGTCTGATTCAAAATGATCAATACATACCAATGTCAATGAACTAAATTGATCTTTGTTTTCCATTTCCTTTTTTATGGTTCCCAATTTTCCTTGATTCATACTATATACATTCTACATTCTGATTATGGAAGTTTTCAGTTGTTTCTACTCATTTTGAATTATGGCCATAAGTAAATGAAGGTCCTAAAAGCTTGGCTCCATTCATATCATTAAGATCAACTTTACTGCTTTGAGGAAGAAACACTGGGCCAGTTGTATTTTGGGTACCTTCCAACCTGAAGGGTTCATATTCTAGTACTATATCAGAAAATCTTCCTCTGGTGTTCATAAGGTTTTCCATCACTAAGAATCCTAATATCTTTCATCAAGAAACTTCTAAAACCTGTCTACTATGTGTGAACCTGCTGATATTTAAAATGCCAGTGGCATAATTTCCAACATCACAGCAACACACAAGTCACCACAGTACATCAAAGTGAAAAGTGAGAGATGGATGTTTCCTTGTAGCTGTATAGATATTATCCTATCGCAGATAAAGTTGTATTTCAAGATAGATCTTGTAATGTTCTTTTTGATGTTGAATGTGATATCATTCTGTTTGAATTTGTGATTCCCAGCAAAATAAACCATGTCATTGTCTGATTCAAAGAGCCCCAAATCTTTTTATTTCTCATGTGGTGTAGTAGAATAAACATTGGACTGCTAACTTCAAGGTCAATGGTTAAAATCCAATAGTTGTTCTTCAGAAACCCTATACAAGGTAGCTATGTGTCAGAACCAACTTGATAGCACTTAACAACAACAAAAACGATGCCTAGTATGGGTTAAATTATGATTCTATTCCAATCAGTTGAGCAATTAGCTGCCTTCCAAATTTCCAGACATAAATGACTGAGTACCTTCAGTGTTGCATTAGTATGTTGAAAGACTTCAATTTGTATTTCATCAATTCTTGTGGCCTAGCACTTCACAAATTTCTTCAGAACAGGTTGTCATTCTTCCTTCTAGAATCATACAGATTCTAGAAAAGTACGAATATCAACCATTTCATTTTGGTACAGTGATTCTCTGATCCTTCCATCTTCTTTTGATGCTTTCTGAGCATTCAGTATTTTTCACATTACTACTTTGTTACTAAGTGCTGTTGAGTCGACATCTGACTCATAGCATAGGGTTTCTGAGGAGCAGCTGGTGAGCTTGAACTGCCAGCCCTCCAGTCCAAGCCGACTCTACATTCCAGCGCATTAAAGGACAGCCACACCAGGACTCCACCTTCAAAATCACAGTCAAGCCTTGAAATTTTTCATCATTTCCTCAGCTTAAGAAATGAGTAGCATGTTCTTCCATTTTGGTTTCCTAATTATAGGTCTTTGTGCATTTTATTGTATCACTTTAGTTTGTCTTCCCAAGCTGCCCTTTGAGAATTTATGTTCCTAATTTTTTCCATATTTGGGTCTATTACAAAGAGAAGCGACCCAAACTACAAAATAAATAATTAATCAATTAAATTAATCTCCCATTCAAGTAAAATTTTGCTACACATAATTTAAAAAATATTTACAACAGTGCTTTGCCAGGGAACTGTGATTAGTTTAATCCAAATTCAGAAGCGGACATGGAAGTAGGGATGCTATTGTTGACATCAAATGGATCTTGGCAGAAAGCAGCAATTACCAGAATGATGTCTACCTGTGCTTTTTTTTCTTACTGTGTCAATACTTTTGACAGTGTTGCTGTTGTTAAGTACTGAGTCATACTAACCTTGTCTAGGGTTTCTGAGGAACAGCTGATGGATTTGAACTGCTGACTTTGAAGTTTAAACTAACAGTCTAGTGCATTATCCTGCAGCAATACACCTGTAAATCTTTAAAGGTGCAAAAAGCCTTATCTTCCTCCCATGGAACAATGGGTAGTTTTGAACTGCTGATTTTGCAGTTAGCAGACCAGATCATTATCCACTATGCTATTAGGGCTGCATGACTTTGACTTGGACAAATAATACTTAAGGAATGTATTAGTTTTTCTAATATATCACATGGAGCTGAGTTCTTTAACCTTGAATCAACATACTATACCAATTTCTTTTTCATACTTATCAGATGAATATAATGTCTGCTAGCCAATTTGTTTGTTTTTGTTGTAAATTAAGAGCCACTGAGTTGACTCTAACTCACAGAAACCTCCAACTCATACAAGGTTTCCAAATTTGTAGATTTTTTTTAGGAACAGAAAGTCTCATCTTGTTTTGTTAAGTGCTGTAGACTCTGACTCATAGCAACCCTGTACAGGGTTTCTAAGGAACGTCGGGTGGGTTTTAACTGCTGACCTGTGGTTCACTATCCAGTGTTGATCCTGCAACCTCAAATTAAGACCTAGATTTTAATTGACCACTTGATCTTTAGTTGCTACTTCTCCTGAAAGAATTTTTGCAGCTCTTCTCCCCTGGTGTTTCCTCATTTACATTTTGGAGATGATGGCAATCATCTCTTTTTTTTTCCTTTTTCAATAAAAATTTATTTGTGGATTGGGTGAGTGTTTACAGTGCAACTCATTCGTTTTACATTGAATAATTCATACACATTTTGGATCACATCATTTATTGCATTCCCCTCAATGTAACATTACATACTCCACTTTAAAAAAAAAAGTCCATCTTATTATCTTATTTAGAGTGATAAAAATATCTCTGAATTCAAAACATATAAAGCAATCTAAATCACTGTTTGAATATACTTATGTAACAGTACGAGAATCTGAAGAAGACAAAAAAGGGGGGGGGAGGGTGAAGAGAAGCATAAGGGAAGGAGGAAAGGGAGAAGAGAAAGAGGCGGAGAAGAAAAGAGAAAAAGCAGCCACTATCTGCTTCAGTTCACAGCATATCTATGTTCATTGTTAGAAGAGCAAACTACATTTCTTACATGGGTAATTAAGCAAACTTATAATAAAATATGCCCACTTTCAATCTGAATATCCTGCCTGTTTCCTTTGGTTATGGTCACATTTCAGACTCCTTTTGGAGATCCTGTACTGGCTGGACTCCCAGCATTGGATCCTAGCCCAGGTCTATCTGTTTGTCTGTGGATTAGTACTCTGAGAGTTTTTATTTGGAAGTGGAACCACTCTAGTGAGTAGTACAACTACACTGATTTTTAGGAATTATCAGCAGTTAAACTACTATGCTTCCCAAAGTATTTCATATAGAGAAAAAGTGAATGCCAGTACAGGCTTCCACTTGGGATAGACATGTAGAAGAATATGATGAGTTCATATTTTATATTTATTTAATGAAGATAAGAACATGCATAAAAAGCCATTGTGAAACATAGTGGAACCAGGCTTTGTCAGAGACCAGAAGACATTATATAGCTGTTTGTTGATTGATGTAATAGTGGTTTCTTGCTGCTACAATATGATCACACGTAGAGTGTGTTAAAACATCAGAACTTTTTTATCTCATTATTTATAGTTTAGAAATGGATAGTTTGTTTGTTTTTTTCTGACTTCTCAGCTTGACTTTTCAAAAGACCACAATTGTGGTGTTAGCAGCAGAGTTTGTCTGAAGGCTCTAGAAGATAAGCCTCTTTATGTTCACTCAATGTTGTCTGAATTCAGTTTCATGTAGTTGTAGGTCCTATTTAGTTGTAGGTCCTATTTACTTGTTGGTTCTAGGAGTCATATTCAGTTGCTAGAGTCTGACTAGAATCCTTGGATCATGGTTTCCTTTATCTTCAAAGTTAGCAATGATCAAACAACTCCTTGTCACAACTCAGACTTCACCTGCCTCATCTTATACTATATCTCAGTATATAATTGGAAAAATGTATTAACTTTTGAGGACTCATATGATTAGATTTGTGTTAACCTGGCTAAACTGGAATACTCTCCCCATGTCAAGGTTTATAACCTTGAGTACATCTACAAAGCCATTTTTGCCATATAACCTAATATACTCACTAGTTTCAGTATTAGGCAGTGGATATTTTTGGTGATCTATTATTAGCCCATATTAGATATTAGGCAGTGGATATTTTTGGTGACCCATTATTAGCCCATGTTAGATATTAGGCAGTGGATATTTTTGGCGACCCATTATTAGCTCATATTAGGTTAACAGAGCAATTTGGACAAAGGCACAGCAGGCTACTGCTCTGAACTGCAAGGTCAGTTTGAACTATAAGGTCAGTGGTTCAAACTCACCAGCTACTTCTTGGAAACCCTGTACAGATGGCTGTTGATGGAAACCTACTCAAAGACAATTAACTACAACAACAAACATTCACTCTTTATAAATTAAGGATGAAATGTGGATCAAAAATTCTTTCAGAATGTACCACAATTCAATTTGCACTAAAACATGAAGTGTTTTGTTTCCTTTTCATTTTACCAGTGTAAAAGTATCCAAAAGTAGATGCTATAGAGACTGGTCCAATACTGTGAAGTTTCAAATGTATTAATGATAAGTGTCAAATAAATAAAGTGATTCTGAGAGAAGAAAAAATTACCATGAATAAGTCAATCTAATACGACCCACATTTTTATTTTGGCTAAAAATATTGTACATTAATTAGCATGATTAACACATGACCATCTCTCCACAGCTATTGGTAACATTTGTACAACTTGAATAACATAATTGATATCACAAAATTATACACACAAGGAACGTGAAGTTAGAAAAGTATACACTGTTTTGTATATACAAGTATGTATTTCTGTGTGTGTGTGTGTGTGTGTATGTGTGTGTATATATATCTATGTGTGTGTGTGTATTATTTCTAGGTGCCATTGTACCTGTTTTGACTCACAGAGACTCTGTTTAAGTTATAACTCCTTGCAAACCTATGCAGGATTGCTATGGGTCAGAAATGACTCGACAGCACTTAACTATAACTTAGCAACATATGCAGACATGATACTGCGTGTTAATGTGCTGGACTGCAAGGTCACTTTGAACCGCAAGATCAACAGCTCAAGTTCACCAGCTGCTCCTCAGAAACTTTGTACAGGGTTGCTATGGGTAGGAACTGATTCGGCGGCACTTAATAACAACAAATATATGCATATGATACAACCTTTCTTCCTGAAAGCAAAGAGGTCTTAAAATCCTTATTGATGAAGATGAAAGACCACTGCCTTCAGAATAGATTGCACTTCAATGTAAAAAAACCCCACAAAAGTCCTTACAACAGTACCAGTAAATGTTGTTGCTGCTAAGAGTCATTGAGTCTAACACATAATATTATGATAAATAGAGAAAAAGTTGATGTTTTGAGAGACTTCATGGTATTTGGATCAACAATCAACACTTAGGAAGCAGCAGGCAAGAAATCAAATGACATATTACATTAGGCAACTCTGCTGTACAAGACTTTTTTAAATGTTCAAGGGCAAAGATATCAGTATGAGGACTAAGGTGTGCCTAATCCAAGCCATGGTATTTTTTTTTTTTTTTCCTTTAAGTTTTTATTGTGAATTGCATGTAAGTTTACAGGGCAGATCATCAGTTTTATATTCAACAAATCATTCAACTTGTTTAATCACAATGATTACATTCCCCTCCAATCAGTTAACAGCATTTCTCTCTATTCACTTTAGCTCTCTTTAAAAAAAACAAACAAACAAACAAAAAAATTAGGCATATATAATAATTTACACCACCAAAGGGCACATTCTGCAAGTCTGCCTCATGGCCACCTTCTCTTAGTCCCTCTCTTCCTATGAATCTAGAGTCCTCAGCTGTTCCTTCTTTTCATGTCCCATCTCTGCCTCCATCTCTGGTGTCACTGCTTCTCTGAAGAAGGTCCTGCATTCCTCTTGTGCTCTTCTCCTTTGATGGTCCTCGGGTCCTTTGTTTCTGGACTGTAAGATTAACTACTCCCCCGTTTTTGTTACAAAACCTCTCAAGCCATGGTATTTTAAACTCCTCATATGCATGTGAAAGTTGTACAGTGAGTAAGGATGGCCATAGAAAAGTTGAGTTATTGTGTTAGATAAGACTCTTGTAAGTATAATGGACTTCCAGGAAAACAAACAAATCTGTGTTGTAAGAAGTTCTACGTGAATATTCCTTAGAGGCCAGAATGCTGAGACCGCTCATACTTTGGATAGGTTTTCAGAAGGAAACAGACTTTGGACTAGGATATCATTCTTTGTAAATTTGACACTCAGTGTAAAAGAGAAAGATTCACAGGATATGGATTGGCACAATGGCAGCAGGACTGGCCTCAATTGTAACAAAATATGTGATGATGGGGCAATATTTTGTTCTGTTGTGCATAGAGTTGCTTTGAGTCAGAAATGACTGTATGACACCTAACAAGAGCAACAACCTGTTTATAAGTGTTTTGGAATATATTCATTACATTGGACATTAAAAAAAAAAATTCCCTCTGATTTCTGTTTATGTCCATAATATGACAATGATAATATCTTCATTTAATATATTTTGTAATCTGTGAATTTCATGTTGATATCTCACCCAATTTCAAATCAAAAAGCATCCCAATGTTCTTTAACAGAAAAGCTATACTAATGATCTGTTCTTAATGACAAATAATGTGATAAAACGATGTATTTTATCAAGAGCCAAGATTGTTTCTGTTTGGCTGTTTGTGGTACATCTGAGTCCCAAATTATGAAGGGACTTAGTAAATGAAGATAACTTTGGCAGTGTGCAATGCCCAACTTCCTGTAAATCCTCTTTGAAATGCTCAAATAATGCTGCATTCTCCACTTGTCTATTTTAGGAAGCTCATAAACACAAATTGGCTTGTTTATTAGAGTTCAAAAACTGGCAAAGTACATCACAACAGCTCTTTTTCATTTGCTGTGTTGACACAAAGATCAGTGACCCTTTTTGAATGATAGAGACTTGACAGCTTAATTTCTGTGTCATGAGTTGCTAAGGTAACACTATTTTTGTGACTTCTACATTTAAAAATCCTTAAGAAAATGTCTTCCACTTTTAGTATTAAAAATAATTTAATGTTAAAGTTAAAGGATGTGTTTCTTGGTTCATTTTCTATTCAGTGAAGAAACTCCCTCTACCTGTCTGCCTTTGTTTTTTGTTTTTGTCTTTTTTCTTGGGATATCTAACTCAATCTACCCAAAAAGGAAGAGAGAGACAAAGAAGCAGAAGGAGAGAGAAAAAGACTTAGAGCACAATGAATAAGGAAATAGAAATAAAATACAATAGCTCAAATGAGATATTAAACAGAACCTTTCTTTTAGCATGTTAAGGCTTTTATATGAGACCACCTTTAAGTTTCAGTCACTTAAATATTTATTTTTATACTTAGTTTGATTTGCAAATTTATATAACATATACATATGTTATTTTATATTAAGAACAGTTTATCAATTTTCACATTTTTAGTGACTTGAAACAACATAATTTCTATAGTTCCTAAGTCCTGAACTATAACAATTATTTTTTAAATGAGCAGAAATCACGGTTTCACTGTATTAGTTATTTAATGCTGATATAACAGAAATACCACAAGTTGATGACTAACAATCAGAAATTTATCGTCTCAGAGTTTCAGAGGCTTGAAGTCCAAATTCAGAATGCCAGTTGTTGGGAAAGGCTTTCTCTTTGTTGACTCTGTGTAAAGACATTGTCTCCTTTCAGCATCTGTATGTCCAGTATCACCTGGTGAGCTCCATACATCTTGGTATAAATCTTCCCCTAGATCTAGGAGTATCATAGTGCAGGGACTCCCATGTCCGAAGTTTTTCCACCTGGTTGTAGTAGGTCCTTTTTTACCTTCACAAGTCTCTCTTATTTTGTCTCTTATAAGATAAAAGGTATTACATGCCATGTTTGGGGAATCTCCCATAAATCAGATCAGGGAGATGGTAGGATTAAGTGTGTTGTTGTTACTGTTGCTAAGTGCTTTCATGTTGGTTCCAAGGTATAGTTTCAACCAAGGTATATATGCCAACCCTGTGGTTCAGAGTACAGTGTTTATCCTACAGAGCTACACCATGAGTCCAAGGGTGGTATATCTCACCCTTAATCCTTTTATTGGTTAATCACATTAAATCACATAATGAGGGATAGCTACATTTCAACTACCAAACTACTGACAGTCCTGTTACAGTCAGGTGGACACAAAACTTTAGCTATTTCAGTCACCTTAACAACTTTTGTTTCTAGAGTTCAAGTCCTCTTTCAAACTCAATTGGTTGTTGATAAAATTCAGATGTTTGTGTTTGTTTAGACTGAGATATTTTTTTCACTGATCAGAGGCCACTTTCAGCTCTTATAGATCCCTGACAGCTTGTAATCATGTGACCCTCACATACTTCTAGTATCTCTGGTTTCAGAAAATATGCAGTCTGTTTAAGAGTTCCTCTGGTTAGATCAAGAAAAAAGTCACCCTGAATAATAGCCCTGAAATTAACAAAATATCAACATTAATACTCACTATTATTAGCAGATTAATAACATAATCAGGGGAGTGATGTTCTGTCATACGCAGGGTGCTTGTACTCAAATAGAGGGTGTTATTTAAGGCATATATATACAGGAAGCAAGAATCATGAACATCATCACAAAATCCTTTGTGATACAAGTAGATGGTGTGCCTTTAAATCCCAAGCATTTCTGTTGTTGTTGTCAAGGGCTATCAAGTCAATTCTGACCCCTACTGACCATGTATAGGGTTTCAAAGGAGTGGCTGGTGAGCTTGAATCACTGACTCTACAGTTCAAACTGACTTGCGGTCCAGCACGTTAACCCACAATGCCACATCAGGACTTCAGCATTTGTATTAGGCAGATAAATAATTCTAAACACATATTAATGATTGGTTGAAACTATTTTAAAGAAGAAAATTCTATAATAATTTAATCTGCAAATGCACCTCTATATTTTTGTCCTTTTTAGTGTCAAAAAAATCAAAGAATTTTGAGACATCTGTTTGCCAATTGGCTAGTAATAGAGATAGATGATTGCTGGGGCAGATTTGGAAATTAGTAATGAAATAACCGTGATGATTGCATTTTTATTTATAATATCTTTATGATACATTTTAAATAATTACTCACAAAAATAAAATATTGGAATGAAAAAATACAACAATTCCAATGAAATATTTAAATTTAAACACCTAGGAGAGTATTTCAAATGTTAAATATTAAATATTTAATTCATATTGTGCATTTCTAGTTCACATGGCATTCATGTGAACTAAAATTAAAAAGTAATCATACATATTGAGAAAATTATGCAAAAGCAGACCATTTCCAATTTTTTTTTCCTGATTATTTTTAGAAAGTAGATACTCTATTGAATTAAAATTTATTGACATGTAATTCCAGATATGATGACAGTACATACAGGATAAGTTGATACTTTTACAGACAGTATTGAACCATAAGGTCAGCAGTTTGAAACTACCAGCTATTCCATGGGAGACAGAAGAGGCTTTCTGCTCCAGTAAAGATTTATAGCCTTGGAAACCCTGTATAGGGTCACTGTGAATCGGTTCCAACTCCACAGTACATAACCATCAACCACCACCATAGAACCACTAGTCTGTCAGTTTTTCAAGCTGTGGTGGCTAGAGTGTTTCTGTGAAGCTAGAAGCTATACCACTGATATTTAAAATATCAGCAAGGTCATGCATGATGGAAAGGTTTCAGACTAAGAAGACGGATAGGCAGACAATTTTTGAAAGTTTAGCCAATGAAAACTTTACAAATAGTAGTGAAACATTGTCAGATATAATGCAAGAAGATGAAAACAATATGAGTATTCTTGTTAGATGTTATCAAATCAGTTCCAATCCATAATGACCAATCCACATACAATAGAACGAAACACCACCTAATCCTGTACTACCCTCACAATTGTTGCAATGCTTGAGCTCATTAATGCCACTGTGCCAACCCAACTTTTTGGGTGTCCCCTTGTATTAGCTGAGCCTCCACTTTACAAAGCATGATGTTCTCATCCAGGGACTGGTCCCTCCTGACAATATGCCTAAAATATGAGAGATAAAGTCTGGCAATCATGGCTTCTAAGGAGCATTCTGGTTGTCCTTCTTCCAATATAGGTTTTTTTGTTCTTCTGACATTTCCATGGTAGCTTTAATATTCTACAACAGCTAACTCAAATGCAACAATTCATGTACTGTCTTGCTTGTTTATTGTTCATTACATGAATGTGTTGCTGTTGTTAAGTGCCATCAAGTCGATTCCAACCCATAGACCCTGTGTAGAGTTTCCAAGGAGCAGCTTGTTAGCTTGAACCACCGGCCTTGCAGTTCAAATGACTTTGCCATCTGACGTATTAGCCCACAGTGCCACACTGGGACCCCTACATAAGGTTATTGAAAATATCATGACTTAAGTCAGGCACACTGTAGTCCTCAAAGAGGTATTTGTATTCTTGTACACAGGATGAGTTGTTGTTGTTGTTGTTGTCAAGTGCCATCAAGTCAATTCTGACCCATAGCAACCTGTATAGGGTTTCCAAGGAGCAGCTGGTGAGCTTGAACCACGCAACTTTGCAGTTCAAATGACTTTGCAGTCTGACACATTAGCCCACAGTGCCACACCAGGATGTGTAGCATCAGAATATTGTCAGATATAGTACAAAAGGATGAGTCTTTCAAGATGAAAGACACTTAATATATAACTGGGGAAGACCTGTATCCTCAAATTAGAGTTTAAATAATGATGGGAATGGGTTAAAGATTTCTAGGCCTTGCTTTGCTGAAAAATTGGAAATCCACATTAATAATCATAACAATGTGCAAACTATAAATCAAGGAAAATTAGAAGCTGTCAAAATTGAAAAGGAATGAATAAAGACTGATAAACTAGGCATTAGTTAGCTGAAATGGACTGATATTGATAATTTTAAATCTGCATTTGGTGTACTATTCAGATAATGAAAAATTCAAGAGGTATAGCATGGTATTCATCATCAAAAGAACCTTACAAGATCTATTTTAATACAATGAAAACTTGTTTGTCAGTTTGTCATACTGTGGTGGCTTGTGTGTTACTGTGATTCTGGAAGCTATGCCACTGGTATTTTAAATATCAAAGTGTCACCCAAGGTAGACAGGTTTCAGCTAAGCTACCAGACAAAGATAGATGAGGAACAAGGAGAGATGGATTATTTCCAAATATTTAATCTCTGAAAATCTTATGAATAGCATTGGAACATTGTCAGCTCCAGAATACTGACTATTGAAACAAGATGAAGAGCACCAGCATATTGTCAGGTATAGTATCAGAAGATGAGCCCCTCTGGAAGAGTAAAGCTGATAGCACAACTCAAAATGAAGAGAAATACCTGTAAAAATCCATTCCTGATAGGAATATGGAATGTATGATGTATGAATCTAAGAAAACTAGAAAGTGTCAAAACAGAAATGGAGCACATAAATGTCAATATCCTAGTTATTAGTGAGCTGAAATAAACTCGTATTGGGCATTTTAAATCTGACAATCATATGGTTTACTATGCTTGTAATGATAGATTGAAGAGGAATGACACCACATTTATTATCAAAAAGAACATTTCAAGATTTGTCTTGAAGTACAGTGCTGTGTATGATAGGATATTCTCCCTACTCCAACAGCCAAAATGCTCCTAGGTAGTCAGGAAAGCTTGACTTCATCTCTCATACTTCAAGAATACTATCAAGAGGGACCAGTCCCTAGATAAGGACATATGCTTGGTAAAGTGAAGAGTGTGAGAAAAATTGGAAGATTCCCAACAAGCTGAATTGGCACAGTGACAGCAGCAACAGGTTCAAGGTTAGCAATGACTGTGAGGTTGGTGCAGGACCAGTCAGTGTTGGGTTCTCTTGTGCATAGGGTTTCTATGAGTTGGTATCGTCTCAATGGCACCTAACAGCAACAAAAAAAATCTTGATACAGTGCTGTCTGTAAAGGAATTATACCAATCTGGCTTCAAGGAGAATGAGTTAATACCACTATTATTCAAATTTAAGCACCAACCACTAAAGTCAGTGATGACAAAATTGAAAACAAATTACCAATATCAGCATCTGAAATTGATCAAACATGTAATAAGCATTTACTGAAAATTTACTGATGTTGGGAATGTGAATGGTTAGAAACAAATATGAAAGGTCAGTAGATGCAAATATGACCTTGGAGATAGAAATGATACTGGAGATTACATGACAGACTTTTACAAAACCAATGGATTACTTCTTTATTGCAAATACATTTTTTGACTGCATAAGATGAAATTATACACATGGACCACAACAGATGAAATACAAGGGAATCATTTTTGAGAAGGGTTAATGGAAAATCTCAATATTATCAGCTAAAACAAGGCCAAAATCTAAGTATAGTACACTCCACTAATGGCTCATGTGCTAGTTCAGGCTGAAGATGAGGAAAATTGAAACTATTCCAAACACTTAAAAATATGACTTTGCACATGCATCACATGAATTTAGAGACAGTCTCAAGCACAGATATGATGCATTAAATACTAATGAGCAAAGACCAAAAAAGCTGTAGATTGCCATCAAGAACATCATACAGGAAGAAAGCCAAAGGACATTAAAGTCAGAAAAGAAAGAAAGATCAAAACATATGTTAGAAAAAACTCTGTAACTTGCTCTCAAGAATAGAGGTGCAAAAGCATGTGGAAGAAATGGGGAAGTAAAAGAGTTGAGCAGAAAATTCCAAAGGCTGGTTTGAGAAGACAGAATTAAGTACTATAATGAAATGTGAAATGAGCTGGAGTTAGGAAACCAAAAGGGCAGAACATGCTCAATATTTCTCAAGCTAAAGAACTGAAGAGAAGAAATCAGGCCTCACCTTGCAATACTGAAGGATTCTCTATTGGTAAAATGTAGTACTGGTATGGCACTGTGGGTTAATGCACCAGACTGCAAAGCCATTTGAACTGCAAGGTTCAAGCTCATCAACTTTCCTTGGAAACCCTATACAGGGTCGGTATGGGTCAGAACTGACTGGATGGCACTTAAAAACAACAACAACAACAACAATGGATTGTAACCAACAAAATGGCACTTAATAACAAAGCAGTCCTGGTGTGGCACTGTGGGTTAATGTGTTGGACTGCAAGGTCAGTTTTAAACACAAGGTCAGTTGTTCAAGCTCACCAGTCACTTCTTGGAAAACCTACGCAGGGTTGCTATGAGTCAGAACCGACTTGACAGCACTTAAGAACAACAACAAACTCTTTGTATATCATCCATTTTCTTTTAATGTTTTGTGCATCTTTGATATTTTGCCCATGTTGTTGTTGTTAAGTAACATGCAGTCAGTTCCAACTCACTATGAGATCCATATTTGTGCCCATTCCAAAGAGAGGTGACCAAATGGAATGTGGAATCATTGGAAAATATGATTAATACTCATGCAAGTAAAATTTTGTGTAAAATAACTCTAAAATGGCTGTAGCAGTACCATGACAGGGATTGCCAGGGGTCCAGGCCAATTCAGACAAAGACAGAATGAAGGATATTGTTGCTGGCAAAAGATGGTTCTTGGCAAAAAGAAGAGAATACCAGAAAGATGTTTACTCGTGCTGTATTGAATACACAAAGACTTTTGATTGTGTGGATCATGACAAACTATGGACATCATTGAGGAGAATGAGTATTCCAGAACACTTAATTGTGCTCAGGAGGAATCTGCAGAGAGATAAAGAAGCACTAGTTCACACAGAAAACAGGGGAAACTGAATGGTTTAAAACGAAGAAAGGTTTGGACCATGGTAATATTGTGTCACCATACTATTCAAAGTGTATGTTGAGCAGATTTTTTGAGATTATACAATGACTCTGCGTATTCCTTCCATCTTCTCTTGATGCATTCTGCATCATTCAGTAATTTGTCCAGAGAATCTTTCAATAATGACAGTCGAGGCTTGAATTTTTTCTTCAGTTCCTCCAGCTTGAGAAATGCTGACTGTGTTCTTCCCTTTTGGTTTTCTAGTTCCAAATCTTTGCATATTTTATTATAGTACCTGGTTTTATCTTCTCTATCTGATCTTTGAAATTTTCTGTTCAGCTCTTGGACCTCTTCAATTCTTCCATTTGCTTTAGCCTACAATGATAGGCAAGCAAAACCAGTATACATAAGACAGTCAAGTATCTTTGTATTATGTCCCCTCTTCAATCTATGCCTACATCCCTGTCAAAGTTGAGCATACATCACTATTTACATCTGTTCCATTTACTGCATGCAAACCTGTCTTAGTGTTCCCCTATCCACCTTGTTCTTCTACCATCTCCCCCTTCTCGTGTATGGACCTTCCCAACACCCGACCTATGATGTGCCTGCCCCTATCCTGTGCTCTACAGTCTTCTCCATCCAGCACCTCCACTCAACCCCCACTGGTAATCAACTTTTTTTTTTTTTAATATGTATATCTTTTCTTAACTTTTTACAATAATGGTCTTATTGCAATATTAGTCTTTTTGTGACTATCTAACTTTACTCAGCATAGTGTCCTCAAGGTTCATCCATGTTACGCTGTGGCTTTCAGCTTCCTTGTTATTCTTTAAGGTAACAAATATTCCATTGTGTGTATGTACCAAAGTTTGTGTATCCATTCTTCAATTGATGGGCACTTAAGCTGTATGCATTTTTTTGCTATTATGAACAGTGCTGCTATGAAAACTGGTGTGCATATATCTACTTGTGTTTGGGCTCATATTTCTTGTGGATATATACCAGGTAGAGGAATTGCTGGATCATGTAATATTTCTATTTCCAGATTTCTGACGAAGCACCATCTTGTTTTCAGAAGTGGTTGGACAATTTTGCATTCCCACAAACACTGTAGGAAGATCCCAGCCTCTCCACATCCTCACCATTATTTATTACCCTGTGCATTTTTAAACTTCGCTGTTACTGCTGGTGTGAGATGATACCTTATTGTTGTTTTGATTTGCAGTCCTCTAATAACTAATGATTGTGAACATTTCTTTATATGTTTGTTGGCTGCCTGAATGTCTTCTTTGGTGAAGTGTCTGTTCATGTACTGTGCCCATTTTTTAATTGGATTACTTATCTTTTTCTTGTAGAGGTGTTGTAGTTTCCTATATATTTTAGAAGTTATTCCCTTGTCTGATATGTCATTGCAGAATATTTTCCCCATTCTGTGTGCTCTCTTTTTACTCTTTTGGTGAATTCTTTTGATGCTTATAAGTTTCTAATTTTTAGAACGTCCTAATCATCCATTTTGTTTACTCTTGTTTGTGTAATTTTCACAATGTTTCATAGTCTGTGTGCCCACAATTAGAATACTTAAATTTGTCCCTATATTTTCACTGATGACCTTTATAATTCTGGGATGCACATTTAGGACTTTAATCCATGCTGAATTGATCTTTGTATGTGCTGTGAGGTAAAGCCTTGTTTCAGTCTTGTGCATATCTATTGCCAGTTTTGCCAGCACCATCTGTTGTAGAGACTATGTCTGCCCCACTCAGTGTACTTTGGCCCTTTGTCAAAGGTCAGTTGGCTGTATATTGATGGGTTAATTTCTGGATTTTCAATTCTGTTCCATTGATCTATGAATCTTTCATTGTATCAGTACCAGGCTATTTTGACCACTATAGCCATGTAGTAAATTTTGAAATCAGGAAGTAAGAGACCTCCAACATGGTTCTTCTTCTTAAGCAGTGCTTTGTTTATCCTAGGTCTCTTTCCTTTCTATATAAAGTTTGTAATTATTTTTTCCTTCTCTCTAAAGAATGTCATTGGGATCTGGATTTGTATTGTGTTATATGTGTACATTGCTTTGGGTAATATTGAAATTTTCACAATGTTAAATCTTCTTATTCAGGAGCATGGTATATTCTTCCATTTTTGTAAGTCTCTTTTGGTTTCCTGTAACAGTGTTTTGTAGTTTTCTTTGTATAGATCCTTTGTTTCTCTGGTTACATTCATTCCTAAATATTTCATCCTTTTGGTTGCTATTGTAAATGGTATTTCCTAATTTCCTTTTCAGTATTGTCATTATTAGTATAGAAGAATTAAACTGATTTTTGTATGTTGATCTTGTACCCTGCCACTTTGCTAAATTTTCCAATGAGTTCCAGTATTTATTTTGCTGATTCTT
>NW_006408985.1:949603-954231 GCF_000296735.1 Chrysochloris asiatica
AGCGGCTGGTAGTTTCGAACCGCTGACCTTAAGGTTCGCAGCCCGATTCGTAACCACTACGCTACCAGAGCTCCTATAATGGTCTATAATTTTCCTTCTTAGTGTTGTCCTTCCTTGGTTTTGGTGTGAGGTTATGTTTGCTTCATAGCATATACTAGGGAGTTTTCCATCTTTTTCTATATTCTGGAATTATTTGAGTAGAAATGGTAACAGCTTTTCCTGGAAAGTTTGGTAACACTCGACATAGAAGCCTTCTGGACCTGGACATTTTTTGGTTGGAAGTTTATTGATGACCTGGCCAATTTCTTTATTTGTTATTAGTCTGTTCAGTATCATTGACTCTTGATGATATTCCAACTTTTGGAATGCTTGAACATTGACTATTTCTTTTTGATACTGTGACTCTGTATTCCTTCCACTTTTTTTTTTTTTTTTTTAATGCTTTCTGGATCATTCAATATTTTGCTCTTAGAATACTTCTGTATTTCAAGTTAATAATTGAATTTTGTATGTCAGTTCCCTCAGTTTGAGAAATGCTTACAGTGTTCTTTCTTTCTTTTTTTTTTCCAACTCTAGATCTTTCCTTATAGTATTTGGCGTTTCCTTTTTCTTTAGAATCTCTATTCTGAAGAGTAAGTTTTAGAGTCTCTTTTGACACCCATGTTGGTTTTTCAATATTGAAAATTGAGGCTTGAATTATTTCACCATTTCTGTCAATTTGAGAAATGCTTAGTGTGTTCTTCCATTTTAATTTTCTAACTCTAGGTCTTTGCAAATTTCATTATTATATTTTATTTTGTCTTCTTGGGTAGCTTTGATTTTTTAGTTTCTAATAACAAATGAGCAGAAAAATTTTGGGGTGACATCTAGAACATTAGACAGGAATAAAGCAAAAGTTCATTAAGAATACAAGAATGAAGAAAAATACCTAAATGGATTTTAGATGAGCTTCTAAAACTTGTTGTGAAGCATGGAGATGCTACAGCAACTGGAAGAAATAAGGAGTAAGTTCATAAGGCTCGAATTCTCCTTAAGTTATATTGTTGTTGATGAGTAGTTTGTGGATCACAGTGACCATGTATAGGGTTTCTGAGTAGCTGCAGGGGGTGGGGAGTGGTTAAACCACCAACCTTTGGTTCAAACTCACCTTGCAGTACAAAGTTTATAGTACAACACTACACGAAGAATTCTGACTCATAGTGACCCTGTATAGGGTTTTCCGAGAACAATCTAGGAATCCAAAAAGAGTTAATTCAAGTTAAATATTTACTGATCAAAATTCTGGTTATTTTTAAAATATGCTGTTTATTCCTTATATCTATCTTAGTGGCAATTTTGCTGATAATTGTTAGTATATTTCTTATCAGGGATGAAAAAGAAAATTATAGACTGCATTTATTTCTAGTTTTTATTGTGAATTGACAGATAGTTTACATGGAAAAACATCAACTTTACACTTATCTTATTGTATTTCATTTAATTGCAGTGACTACAATCCCCTCTATGCATCATCATTCAAAAGCATTTACTTCCATTCCCTCTGTTTTTTTTTTTTTTTTTTTATGTACACTTAAGCACTCAGGAATACATAATAATTCAACAACCAAAGGGCATACCTTGCAAGCCTGCCTTCCAGCTGCCACACAGCCCCTCTCCCTCCTTGATTCTAGAGTCCCCAGCAACTCCATCTCTCCATATCATCATCTATGCCTACATCTCTGGTGTCGCTGTTTCTCTGGATAGAGTCCCACACTCTGTTCTTCTCTCTTGATGGTCCCAGGATCCTCTGCTCCTGCACAGTAAGATCAACCACTCCCCTCTTTTTGTTACAAACTGTTTACCTTTACATGTGCAACAATCGCAATCCATCCTGATAATAATTATTCACTATTGAATCACAAGAGTCTTATCCCCATCTTCTTTCACCAGCCCAGTCTACACAGGTTGAAAACCACTCTGTGGAGATTCTACCTTTCCCTGCACCCTCTCAAACAAAGCTTACTCTTGAAAACTTTAAACTCAAAAGGAATACACAAGCTGAATGGAATCTTGTTGATTAACATGTTGTTCTACCGATAAGGGGAAGTGGAGAGAAAACAGCAATGAAGCTGTGGGCTGAGTCCGACCAAGTTCAATAGAGTCCCATCAACCTGGAGTGAGACCTGGCTGACCAGCAGTATGGAAAGACCTGAGGACTACTGAGCCTATGGACAGGGACATAGTTACAGAGGTCTAGAGTGGAAAGTGAAGCATCCAGCTGATATGAAGTGAGGCGAGATGCAAAAGAACGCCCATACTTTCAGGAAGTACCCATTTAACCAAGTTTCAATGGCTGGATGATCAAACTTGACTAGAGGAAGAAAGAAGAGGGAAAATAGTGTAATCCACTACAAGTTGATGAACTTGACCTATATTTATGGATGTAGTAGCTTAAAAGAGGGAACAAATATTTACAGGAAGGATCATTCCCACTCTCTCTGTACACAGGATTGACAGGGTTGGACAACTTAGACAACAACTACCCAGAATAGGGGACTGGGGGAGGGGGTGTATAAAGACATGAAGTGACTGGCTTAGTCTGCATTTTCAATAAAAAACTTAAAAATTATTTTCATCTTTCATAATGTTTACTATATTTTAATAAGCCCTTAGAATTAGATACTGTATTGACATGAGAAATCAAAATGAAAAAAAAAAAAAATGTGTAGACCAATAAATTGTTTCAATTAAGTGACTTCATATATATTTAATGAGTTTTAAAATAAAATCTAGTACTTAGTATCTATCTTATGTTAGTGTATATTTGTATATTTGTAAGATTATCTGGGTTTCTTCTTAAAAAGTTTATTTTTTCAGAAGGTATGTACCATATTATAACAAGTGAGTAACCAAAATGTGTATGGAGAACTGATACATTCTAACCAGGCAAAAAAATATATCAGATACAGAGTAAAAGCTCAAGTTTTGTTTCTATAATTGTAGAATGAATGTAAAATGGATTTGTTTTGCATATTTATCTTTTGGCAAGAGGAATAACTGTCTTGCAGAATTAGGTAGGTTCTGTTTTCCTTAAGATTCAACAACAGCCAAAAGCAGTTGATCTGTTTTTAATGAGAGAAACAATAGAGATTATAACATCCACTCATGGAAAATACATACTCAAAATATATTATTTTGAACATAAATATATACTATTTAAAACATGTATTTCATTTGTTATCAAATATTTTTGTCTTGTATATACAAACTATGCTGTCTTAAATTCAGATATAATTTTCTCTGAAATGAATGCCACAGAAAACTATATTTGAAACAGTTTTTTGTTATGTCTAGCTATTTCTTGTACAGATTGACAACATGAAGGAAAAACAAGCTTCTCAAACAGCATAGTGATTTCTTTAAAAAAAAAAAATTAAACTTATATAATCATTGAAAACAGAATAGCATTTGAACATATATCTGCTGAATCCAACTCTAGCTTTTCTTTTTCTTGTTGTTGTGATTTGAAAACCTGTTAACTGACAGCTGTCTGTATTATAAGTAACTGGACTGAACAAGGCTTTCCAGATCAGTGTTTGTAAGACAATCTGAAACTCCTGCATTTCTCAAAATCATAAGAGAATATTGAAGTACATTCAAACTTGTGTAAGTGGAAACTGTGCCTATAGAACAATTGTAGCTGTGGCAAATGTCTCTAAAATCTTTCCTAACAAAGAAAGTAAAGCATAAATTGAAGCATAATAATGGATATGCTATAACAGTTAAAACTGTGAATAGAGTTAAGGGAGAAAATGAAAGAAACACAAAATAAGACCAATAGCAAATAACCAGTGATTTTTTGTTTGAATTGAACATATAGTATTTATTTCTTTATCATTTTCTGAACTAATTAAGCTTTCTTACTGGAGTGGTGTGAATTAATTTGTTGGATTGTACAATCAGTTTGTATAAGGTCCGTGGTTCCTGTTTATCAGCTGATCCTTAGAAACTCTACACAGGGTCGTATGGATCACAACTAACTCAATGCACTTAATAACAACAATTTTTTAAAAAAACCATAATATTGATCTGTTATTATTTTTCTTGATAATTGAAGGCAGTCCAGGCTCACAACAATTCTATGTACAACCGAACAGAACAATGCCTGCTCCTTCAGCATCCTTACAATCATTGCTATGCTTGAGATTGTTTTTGTTACCACTGTGGCAATCCATTTTCTTGAGTGTCATCATCTTTTTGGCTGACGCTCAACTTTTTGAGCTTAATGTCCTTCCCTAAGTACTGGCTCCTACTGAAACCAGGTCCAGAGTGAGTGAAGTCTGTCCATCCTCACTTTAAAGGAGTATTCTGGCAATGTTGTTGTTGTTAAGTTCCATTGAGTCGATTCCAACTCATGGTGACCCTCTCTAGGGTATCCAAGGAGCAGCTGGTGAGCTTGAACTACCAACCTTGTAGCTCAAATGACTTTGCAGTCTGACTCATTAGCCTACAGTGCCACACCAGGCAAAACTCCTTTCAAAATAGATTTATTTGTTCTTCTGGCAGTACGTGGTATACTCAGTTTTCATGGTGGATACCAGAATTTAAGTGCATTAATTCCTCCTCATCTTTTCTTATGCACTGCCCAG
>NW_006408985.1:954686-957810 GCF_000296735.1 Chrysochloris asiatica
ATGTTATTATAAATACATTTATTAAATGATATAATAGTTGAATATACATTTGGACTTCAACTGATAGTATACACAAGAATAAAATTGACTACATCTGTAGGAAGAGCTCGATGTCATTAGTGAAAACAGGACCAGAGGCCAACTGTGTAACAGATCATTAATTGCTCATACATGAATTCAAGAAAAAATTGAGGAAAATGAAAGCAAGTTGATAAGAGTCAAGCTATATCCTTGAATATATTCTACCTGAGTTTAAAGACTATCTCAAGAACAAGTTTGATGCATTAGACACTACTGTTTGAAATTCAAAAGAGTTGTGAGATGACATCAAGAACATTATGCAGGAAGAAAGTCAAAGGTCATTCAAAAGATTCTGAAACTTGTTCTCCAGGGTGGTTATGGTGGTGGTTATGTGCCAAGAAGTCAGTTAAGACTCATAGGGACCATGTGTAGGGTTTCTGAGGCTGTAAATGTTTATGAGAGCAGAAAGCCTCATCTTTCTCCTGTGGAATGGCTGGTAGTTTTGAACTGTTGACCAGAAATGCTAAAGCCAAAGAATGAAATAATGAATTAGTTAAGAAAAGTAAAGAGGAGTGAATGAGCTAAACAGAAAGTTTTAAAGGGCATCTGAAGAATAAAATGTCAAATATAATAATGATATGTGCATACACCTGAAGTTAGAAAACAAAAGGGAAGAACACACTCAGCATTTCTAAAGCTGAAAGAACTAAAGAAATATTTCAAGACTCAAATTGAAATATTGAAGATTTTCATGGACAAAATATTGAATGATGCAGAAAGCACCCAAAGAAGATGGTAGAAATACACAGATTCACTGTAGGAAAAAGAAATGGTTTATGTTCAGCAATTTCAAGGGGTTGCCTATGGCACAGAAGGAAGAAGTACAAAATGCACTGAAGACATTGGAAAAAACAAGGCTGCAGGAATTGAAGAAATACAAATGGAAAATTTTCAGAAAACTGATGCAACACTGGGAGTGTTCACTCATCTATGCCAAGATATTTGGAAGACAACTACCTTGTCTTCTGATTGGAACAGATCTATATTGGTGCCCATTCCAAAGAAAGATGATCCAATGGAATGTATAAATAACAGAACATCATCATTAAAATCACATGTAAGCAAATGTTTCAAGATAATTAAAAAAAAAAAAAAATGGTTATAGCAGTAGAGCCAAAGGTAACTGCCAGAAATTGAGGCAGGATTCTGATGAGGATGTGCAACTAGGGATGCCATTGCTAACATCAAATGGAACTTAACTGAAAGAAGAAAATAACCAGAAATCGGTTTAGTTGTGCTATTTGATCACATAAAAACATTTGACAGTGTGGACCCTAAGAAGCTCTGGATAACATTGCAAAGAATGAGTATTCCAGAACACTTAATTTTTCTTATAAGGAACCTATATATAGACCAAGAGGCAGTAATTAGAGCAGAGCAGATTGATATTAAAAGGTTAAAATCAGGAAACATGTGTCCCCAAATTCTCTCATTTTGCCATATTTATTCATCTTCTGAGCAAATAATTGAGAAGCTGGATTATATTAAGAACATGACATTAGAATTGGAGAAATACTCATTACAAACCTTTGATATGCAGATGATAAAACCTAGCTTGCTGAAGATGAAAGATAGCAGGCTTTAGGAGGGATAGTACCTCAATGTAAAGAAAACAAAAATCCTCTCCATTAAGTCAATAAGTAGTATCATGATAAATGGAGAAAATGTTAAAATTGCAAAGAGTTCATTTTACTTGAAACCATAATCAACACTCATGATATCATTAGTCAAGACTTTGAAGAATGCATTGCATTAGTCAATGATGCTGCACAAGACCTCTTTAAAGTGTTCAAGACTAAAGATAACAGTTTGAGGGTTTAAGTTCAACTGACCCAAGTCATGGTGTTTACATTTTTTCATATGCAAGTGAATGTTGGACAATGAATAAAGAAGAATGAAGAAGTGATGCATCCGAATAATGCTGTAGGAGAAGAAAGTACCATGGATTTTGAGAAGAACAACAAAAAAAAAGCAGTGATAGAAGAAGGACAGCTAGCAAACTCTTTAGAATCGAAAATGAAAAGACTTATTTTCTCATATTTAAACATGATATGAGAAGGGAATTCTCCCTCGAGTAGGACATCATTATTGGTAATTTGGAAGAACACTGAAAAATGGGAAGACCTCCAACCAAGGAAATGGATTGACACTTTAGCACTAGCAATAGGCTGAAACTCACCCACAGATGTGAGGATATTAGAGATGAGACAGTGTTTCTAATATAAAAATTACTAGTATATTACTATTGTTTCTATGTGTTGCTCAGTTAGTTCGAACTCATAATAAACCTATGTGCAACAGAATGAAACTTTGACTGGTCCTGTAGCATCCTTACAAATGTCTATATTTATATATGTATCCTTTAGCTCTCCTTTATTTCTTTTGATATTTTAAAAGCATGATTGTCTTTTATTCAGTATATTGGGATTCACACCAGAAACTGGGTTCTCCTTATAAAATGACTAAAGTATGTGAGACAATGTATTTGTATACTTACTTCTAAGGAATATTCTGGTTATATGTCTTCCAAAACAGATTTCTTGTTTCTTCAGACAGTCCACAATACATTCAAGATGATTCACCAACAAAATAAATCAATTGTGTCAATTTATGTTGTTGTTTACTGCCATTGATCAGTTTTGACTCACAGAAGCACTGTTTAGGGTTTCTGAGGTTTTAACCATCAACCTACAGCAACACACCTATTAGACCTTTCTTATTCCTTGTCATGTATAAATGAGGCATTTGAAAATACCATGGATTGAGTCAGGTGCACCTCACTCCTCTAAGAAACATCTTTGCTTTTTAGTAATTTAAAAAGTTGTAGATTTAGGAGACGGGACTTGATGGCAGCTAGGGTGGAGGTGCAGTGAAGTTTGCTGTCAGCCATACCACAGGATACTAGGCAAAGCAGATCCAGGGTAGAGTTCCAAAACTTTGAACCACAGAGATGGGAATATTTTTAAAGTTTGAATGAAGGTTTATAGCTAGTGGAACTTGAAGATGAAGTAAAAAATTGTGCACTTTTGAATCTGCCAGGAGG
>NW_006408985.1:980463-982364 GCF_000296735.1 Chrysochloris asiatica
TTTGCCCTTCAACACTTTAAAGAAATCTTGTGCAGCAGATTTTCCTAATGTAATATATTGTTTGATTTCTTGACTGCTGCTTCCATGAGTATTAATGGAAGATACGAGCAAAGTGAAGTCTTTGATAATTCAATCTTTTCTCCATTGATCATGATGCTATTTATTGGTCCAGCTCTGAAGATTTTTGTTTTCTTAACAATGAGAAATGATTCATACCAAATGCTGTCATCTGTGATCTTCATCAGTAAATATTTTAAGTTCCCTTCACTTTCAGCAAGCAAGATTGTATCATCTGTGTATCTCAGGTTGTTGATGAGTCTTCCTCCAATCTTGATGCCATGTGCTTCTTCATATTATTCACCTTCTCGGTTTATTTGAACACATACAGATTAAATATGTACTGTTAAGCAATATAACCATGGAATGCACCTTTCTTGATTTCAACCATTCACTGTCTCCTTGTTCTGTTTGAATGACTGCCTATTGTTCTATGTGAAAACTCCTCATATGTACAATTAAGTGGTCTGGAATACTCATAATCTGTAATGCTGTCCATGGCTTGTCATGATGCACGTAGTAAAAAGCCTTTGTGTAGTCAATAAAGCAATTTAGATAAACATTTTAATGTTGTTTTCTGCTTTTAGTAAATATCCATCTGACATCAGCAATAATGCAATGATATTCTTCATTCCACGTTCTTCTCTGAATCCAGGTTGAACCCTTGGCATGTCAGTTAATGTGCTGTTGCAGCCATTTTTTAATTACCTTAACAAAATTTTTACTTGTATGTGATATTAATGAAATTGACAATTTCCAGATTCCATTGGGTCATCTCTCTTTGAAATGGGCAACATATGAATTTCTTTCAATGAGCTGATGAGGTAGCTGTTTTCAAAATATCTTATCGTAGGTGAGCAAGTGTCTCCAGAGCTGCATCAATTTGCTGAAAGATTTGAGATTGTATCCTATCAGTTTTGTTCTTTGCCAATATCATTGGCTTTCTTTCTTCAGTACCATGTTCTTGAGAACATGCTACCTCTTGAACTATTTGAATGTCGACCACTGTTTTTTGGTTCTGTGATTTTGTTCATTCCTTCCATCTTATTTTGAAGCTATCAGCATTTGATATTTTGCCAAGAGAATCCCCCCATTATTCCAACTCAAGGATTGAAGTTTTTATTCAGTTTCATTAGTTTGAGAAGTGATGAGACTGTTCCTCCTTTTGGTTTTCTAACTGAAGCTGCCCTTTGAAATTTTCTGTTCCACAGTTTTATCTTCTCATTTCTTCCATTTATTTAGTATTTCTACACTGAAGCAAAAGTATTAATTTTTTTTCTGACACCCATTTTTGCCTTTACCTTCTTTCTTCCTAATACACTTTCCCTTTCTTCTTGTATGAAGTTTTGATGCCATCCCACAACTCTTCTAGTCTTTACTAATTAGTGTCTAATGCATAAAACCTGGTAAAACTCTAAGTATATTTTCAGAGTGTCGGGGACCTGCCTCAACAGAAGAGTGGTTGCACGAAGTAGGGAGATCTGGCTGCGAAAGAGAAAGACAAAACAGACACAAAAAAACAGACACACAAATTTGATGCAAGCTGAAAGGCAGGCTGGTCTGCAAACATTGCATTGCCTTGCATTGCATTGCCTTGCATTGCATCGTCTTACATTGCATGCAGCACTCACTCTACCTCAATCTTTTATTTTCCTTTTTTCAGGGAGGGATTTTTCACAAAGGAAGGATGTGATTATTCAGATAAGATAGGATACAGAACTGAAATGTGATTAATCACTCAAAACAGGACATATTAATTCACAGGAACAAATTTTAAAATATACATTACGATTGTCTCAAGGATACTTAACATACTTTTAGCACTTAACCTCTAATGGGTAAAG
>NW_006408985.1:984974-986172 GCF_000296735.1 Chrysochloris asiatica
AATAATTCTCCTAAACTCTTTGGTCTCAAATTAATCAAACATTCAATAAATGTGTGCTGATAATTACTGGTGATTAGAATACAAAGGATAGAAGCAAAAAGGAAGAATCATTATTTGGGGAAAATGGGCTTGGTGATAAAAATTATGCTGGAGATTGTATAATTGAATTGTGAAATACATGATTGAATCCTTTTTGCAAAAACATAAAATCTAAATATATAAAGGACTTTGCTAGATGGAATAAAGAGGAATCAAATTGAATGTATAATAACTCAATATAATCAGCACAAACAAGTCCAAGTGCTGACTGTGGAACTAACCATCAATAGGTCATATGCGAGTTGAGGCTAAGCTGAAGACAATCAAGACAAGACCATGAGAGCCAAAACATGACCTAGAATATATCCCACCTGAATTTAAAGACCATCTAAAGAACATATTTAATTCAGTGGATACTGATGACTGAACACCAGAAGAGTGTGGAATGATCAGAACATCATACATGAAGAAAGCAAAATCTCTTTTAAAAGAAAGAGCTGAGCAAAATGTATATCAGAAGACTCTGAAACTTTCTCTCCAATGTATAGATGCTAAAGCAAATGGAAGAAATGTGGAAGGCAAAGAGCTGAACAGAATTTCAAAGACAGCACAAGAAGACAAAGTAAAATATAATATTAAACAGTCAAAGATCTGAAGATCGAAATCAAAAGGAAAGAGCACAGTGTTTGTGCGGAACCTGTATATAGACTATGAGGCAGTTGTTACCGGAGAACAAGGGCTACTGAATGGTTTAACATCAGGAAAATTTTGTGTTAGGTTGTATTCTTTCACCATACAAATTCAATCTGTGTGTTTAGCAAATAATCTGACAAATGGATTATATAAAGAAGAACATGGCATCAAGATTGGAGGAAGACTCATTAATAACCTGTGATTTGCAGGCTATATAACCTTGTTTTTGGAAGATAAGAGAACCTAAAATATTTGCTGATGAACGTCAAAGGCTACAGCTTTTGGTATGGATTGCACCTTACTGTAAAGAAAATAAAAATGCTCACAATTGTACCAATAAACACTATCATGATAAATGGAAAAAAGATTCAAGTTGTCAAAGATTTCATATGGATCCACAAACCATACTCATGCATTAGGCAAATTTGCTGCTCAAAATTCTCTTTAAAATGTTAGAGAATAAATA
>NW_006408985.1:987428-989728 GCF_000296735.1 Chrysochloris asiatica
TCTTGACTGCTGCTTCCATGAGTGTTGATAATTGATCCAAGAAGAATGAAGTCCTTGACAACTTCAATCTTGTTGTAGTAGAGGGTAGCAAAAAACAGGTTGTCCTCCAATTAGATGAAATGGCACAGTGGCAACAACAATTGTCTCAAGAGTAACAACAATTATAAGATGGTGTTGGATTATGCTGTATCTCATTCTCTTGTACATAGGCTTGCTATAAATCAGTGTATGTTGGATAACAGTTAACAACCACAATAATTTTATAGCAAGTAGATAGTAAAGAAAATATACTCATTACTTATAGAAAGCATACAATAATCAAATGTAACAGATTTGATGTGAACATTTAGCATCTCATTATTGTTAAGTGCCACTAAGGAAGTCCCAACTCAAAGTGACCCTGTGTAGGATTTCCAAGGAGAGGCTGTTGAGTTGGAACTACTGACAGTACAGTTCAAACTGACTTTGCAGTCTGGTGCTTATCATACAGTTCCACATCAACTTAGAGGGTCTTATTTATGTCTGCAAGAGGATCCATTCAACATCCCCAAATTAGTCATGTTCATTTCTGTGTCATTGGGCTTGGATACTTTAGAAGAAATATCACCAGGCACATATGTCTTGATTTTTCCAGTAGCCCCTGTATATTGTATATTCAGTTATCTGCTGACATCCTTTTTGCCCTTAGGATTGATTCTCTATTGACCCTTTGGACAGGATCCTTATAGGTTCTTCAGAGTGACCCCCTTTCAGCCATTAAGATTGATCATCTCTTGTCCTCAGGTTTACAGCTCTCGGGATAACCTAGACAATTGCCTTTATGGTCTAGTCGTTAAATGCTTGACTGCTAACTATAAGGTTGGCAATACTAATTTGTTATCTGTTCTTTGGGGCATGGGGAAAACGTGCAATCTGCATCCATAAAGAATTACAGCCTTTATAGGTCAGCTTGGTTCCCATGCTATCACTTGTTCAGCTTGAACTTCCATCTGCAAGGGGCTGGCCTCCAGCTGCTTTCCCTTTTCATGGTTTACAGTTTCACTTATGTCCTTCTGCATGGAGGCTCCCAACCACACTCAATTATCTGACTCTACCTATCACCACTATTTGTTCCATTAGACAACTAACCCATGATTGCAGCCCTAACTATATTCTCTACTTCTGCACTCCCTCTAGGACTCTCATTGCTGGCTCTACTGCTGTTTCTCTTACAGCTCTTAAACTACATTAGAGTAGTTTTACTTGAGTCTAGGAGCTCCTTTTGGCAATGACATAGTTTCAAAGACAAACACCTCTCCAGACTTTTATTAATCAGGAAGTTCTAAAAGTCTTTTATGAGAATGATCACATATATGGGAAAATGCCATATCAATTTCAAGGTGTAATAATTTTAGAGTATTGCAAGTAGAATAGTCCCTTGAGCAGATTGTAAACCAACCAATTCTTCTAGTTAGATTGAATGCTACTTATGCAGTTAGCAAACTGAACAGTCCTTGAAAGCCATTTAGGTAAATAACAAATAAACAATTTGACAAGCTGTGGTCCCACCAATGTTTTCGGGAATTTATAAACCTAGGGTGAAAAAGGTTGAACAAAAGAAACTCATTAAACCACAATTGATTAAGCATATTATTGAGATATGTGCATTTAAAATATGTGGGAAATGGCTAGAAAAAGAAGTAATTGAATCACTGAACTAGGTATGGGTCATGGAGAGATGGGTGAGAACCCTGTTAGTTTTTGATACATTGTCTATATTACTGCTCCATTTGTAATGTAATTATGCATAGAAATGATTTTGATAAAAATGAAATAAAATTTTACAATATGTAATTTAATTGAATCTCATGACATAATTTGCTCAACATACAGGTTGAATAAGTATGGTGAAAGAATATAACCTTGTCGCACACCTTTTTAAATTTTAAACCATTCACTGTTCCAATGTTCTTTTTGAGCAACTGCTTCTCAGTTCAGGTACAGATTCCTCATGAGCACAATTAAGTTCTTGGACCTCCTCATTTCTTCCATTTGCTTTAACATCTCTACGCTGGAGAGCAAGTTTCAGTGTCTCTTCTGACATCCATTTTGACCTTTCGCTTCTTTCTTGTCTTCTTAATGACTTTTTGCTCTCTTCATGTATGATGTTCTTGATGATATCCCACACCTCTTCTTGGCCAATCTCACAGATGCTGCCACTATGCCAATCCATTTAACTAGAGGTCTTACTCTTTTTTTCTGATCCTCCACGTTACCAAACATGATATCCTTCTCCAGTGACTGGTCCCTCCTGACAATAT
>NW_006408985.1:990887-1001775 GCF_000296735.1 Chrysochloris asiatica
CACTTTAAAGAAGTCTTGTGCAGCTGATTTGCGTAATGTAATACATCGTTTGATTTCTTGACTGTTGCTTCCATGAGTGTTCATAGTTGATCCAAAAAGAATGAAGTCCTTGACAACTTCAATCTTATGAACCTGATTAATGGTATTGAAAAACACAAGACTTGACTTCTGGTTTGGGTGGCAGCAGACAGCCAGGTAAGAAAGGATCTGTGGGGGATAAATTGAAAACCCACAGAAGCTCTGCTCACAGAACAGCACCAGAGCTCTGGATCTACCATAAGGTCTAGGATGTCAGTTTCCCGCACTCACAGGGGTAAAAAAATCATGATATAAAGGAAAATACTATGAGTTAGCCACCTCTGGATCAGGGACTCTCTCAACAGGCACCCTGCCAAGGTAGAGTTCAGAGGGCGGGCTACAGCCAGACCAGCACAATGAGCCGGCACTAAAAGTGGTGCAGAGATATTTGCAAAAAGAAGTGAGGGAAATTCTACACATTATGTTTTCCTCTTTCCTGCCGTGCCTTCTTTGGCCAGCACGGATGCCTTCAGGCACCCTTACCCACAAAAAAAGTCCAGCGCTGACCCCACAGTTTTCCCACAGTACAGAGAGAAGCAGCTTGGTGGCTACTTGTGATGTCGATCTTAGGGTCGCAGACCTAAAATTGACTTATTTGGGAGCCTTGGTGTCTGTGTGTCGTGGAGTCAGTTCAGACTCATGGCAACCCTCTGAGGGGTTTCTGAGGTTGTGAGTATGTATTTGCGGTAGTGAAACACCTTATCTTTCTCAAGCGGTACTGCTGGTGGTTTGGAACTGCAAACCTTGTGGTTTGCAGCCTGATTCATGATCACTGTGTTACTAGAGCTCCTTTTGCAGGACCCTTACCTATGTCAATAAAGCAATAAAAAAGCAGGCATGTTAGGCCTGACAGACAAACCACAGAATATTCTGTAAAACCCCAACATAAAAGGATACAACTACTTCAAGAATTAGGATGTTCACATGCAGGTACATAACTGACCTTAAGAGACAAAAATAATAGACAATCTTTCTCCCATTAACTTCTCAATATCTATCTGTGCACCTCCACTGTGGTGACTAGAGGAGGGACCTAAGTGAGCAGACATCCCACCCACTGCTAGAGTCTTCTATCATGCACACACACTGCCTATGGACAATCTGCGACAGTTTTAACTTTGTTTCAAAGTGGTGATTTTTGTCTCTGTTTTTATAGTGCTTCTGCTACTTGTTCTTTTGATCACACATCTTTCCCGAAGGTGGGAGCTCTTTTTCCCTACGTTACCCAAGGAGAGACAGCAGTTGTAGCCATATAACCAAGCTATAAGTATACCCTATAATATTCCACCATTGAGACAAGAGTCAATAACAGCAGCTAAGCATTACATGCGAAAAGGGAAACCTATCTCTTGATCATATCCACAAAGAGACACCAGTAAGCATAATAACACAACAACAAACATCCATTTAAGCATTAAAAAACCACATAACTACTGGAAATGACAAACAAAAGATCTCAAACACAACACAACAAACGATCTCAAAACATGTCCAAAAACAGAAAAGAGTAACTGAGACAAATGTGCTGGAGATAGTCAAAGGGTCCCCAGAAGAGGAAGAGCAGGTTTTGGATATGCCTGAGAAAGAATTCAGAAGAATGATATGGAAACAAATTCAAATGCTATGAAAAGGAGTGGAGAAAAACAAGGAAGAAGTCAGGAAAATACTACAAGAACAATCAAACAAGATTGATACAGCAATGGAAACAATTCAAAACCTGCAAAATGAGATCCAGATGATTAATAATAAAATATCAGAAATGGACAATACAGAACTAGCTAGCTGGAAGACAAATCTCTCAATACTGCTAAGATAGAAGAGCAAGCAGAAAAAAGGATTAAAGAAAAGCTGAAGCAAGTCCAAGATTCATTCTGGATAACATGAAGAGGAACAATTTAAGAATTATTGGCATTCCAGAACAAGAAGAATCAGAGAAGTTCACAGAGGAGCTAGCTAAAGCTTCTGGAAGAAAATTTACCTAAAATCTTGAAAGATGAGAAGATAAACATTAAAGAAGTTGAATATAGCCCAGGAAGTATAGACCCCCACCCCAAAAGTCATCAAAACATATAATAATTAAACTCTCCAAAATCAAAGACAAGGGAAGAATACTAAAAGCAGCCAGGGAGAAGAGAAGTTTCACTTACAAAAACAAGCAAATTAGGTTAAGCTCTGAATTCTCAGCGGAAGCCATGCACCCAAGAAGGCAATGGGGAGACATAGACAAGACCCTATAAGAAAGAAACTGCCAACCAAGAATCATCTATCCAGCAAAACTATCAATCAAACATGATGATGCAATCTAAACATTCCAGGAAAAACAGAATCTAAGAGATGTTATCAAAACCAATCTAGCACTTCAAAACACCATAAAGGGAGTTATTTGGACTGACAACCACCAAGAACAGAAAACAACCAGTCATTGACAAGCGTGGCAACTCCACCTGGAACTCAGTCAGGAGGTAACAGAGTTCAGAACAGAAAACAAAACAAAACAAAACAAAAAAAACCTACAACAATGAATTCATAGGAGCTGGGAGGTCAACTGAAGTTCAAAATTATGATCAGTGTCAAAGAAGGGATAAACTTAGTAACAGAGATCCAGGTGGTGAGGATGTCAGGTAGATTACAAGATACAATAGATTCCCTTAAAAGGAAGGAAAGGTTAAGATTATAAACTTACCATAACAATGAACTTCCAAACATAAAAAGCAAACATGAAAACTAAGAAGAAATTGATAAGAAAAAAACACAATAAACACAAACTCAGAAAAAGAAGGCATTCAGAACAAAAGCACTATCAGAAAATTAATATAATGGCAGCAATTAATTAATACCTACTGATAAGTACATTAAATGTCAATGGATTGAATGCACCAGTGAAGAGACAGAGAGTGGCAGATAGGATAAGAAACAAGATCCTTCAATACGCTGCCTGCAAGAGATACACATCACACACAAAGACAAAAACAGACTGAAAGTTAAAGTATGTAAAAATATATAGTAAGCTAACTGCAACAATAAAAAGCAGGACTGGCAATTCTAATCTCTGATAAAGTAAACTTTAAGAAAAAACCAACATAAGAGATAAAGAAGGACACAATCTCATGATCGAAGGGTCAATTGAGCAAGATGACATATTCATAATAAATATCTATGCTCTCAATGAAAGAGCACCAAGATATATGAAGCAAACCTTACTAGAATTGAAGAAAGAAATAGATAAATCCATATTTATAGTGGGAGATTTTAATACACCACTTACGAAAAGGGACAGAATGAGAAAGAAACGCGAAAAAATTACAAAGGAACTAAACAACCCAATCAAACAACTTGACCTTATAAATGTGTACAGAGCATTCACTCCAACAATAGCACAGTATGCTTTATTTTCCAGTGCACATGGAACATTCTCCAAAATTGACCATATGTTAGGTCACAAAGCAAGCCTCCATAAATTTACAAACATCAAAATACTACAGATCACCTTTTCAGACCACAATGCTGTAATAATTAAAATCAACAACAAGAAGACTAAGTAAATAAAGTTGAATACATGGAAACTGAACAACACACTGCTGAAAAGTGACAGGGTAAAAGAAGAAATAAAACGTGAATTCATAAAGTTCCTAGAAACAAACTAGAATGAAAACACAGCATACCAAAATCTTTGGGGCATGGTGAAAGCAGTGCTGAGAGGATAATTTATTGTGATAAATGCACACATCTAAAAAGAAGAAAGAGCCAAAACTAACACACCATCTCTAACAATTAGAAACTGACCAACAGAGAGATCCTACAGTCACCAAAAGAAAAAAAAATAATAATAAAGATAATAGCTGAAATAAATGAGATGGAAAACAGAAAAACTATAGAAAGAATCAACAGAAAGAAAGAAGCCAGTTCTTTGAAAGGATTAATAAAATTGACAAACCAATGGCAAACCTAACCAAAGAAGAGGGAGAAGACACAAATAACCCACATTAGAAACTACACGGGCTATGTCACAACAGAAGCAAACGAAAGCAAAAGGATAATAATATAATACTATGAGGAGCTGTAATCCAACAAATTTGAAAACTTAAAAGAGATGATTACATTTTTAGAAAATGATGACCTACCGAAACTTACACAGAGTGAAGTAGAAAACTTGAACAAACTTAAAAGAAAAGAAGAAATTGATCAAGTTATCAAAATCTTTCAACTAAAAGAAGCCCATGCCTAGACTGTTTCACTGCTGAGTTCTACCAAACATTCAGGGAATAGCTGTCACCAATTCTACTCAAATTATTCCAAAATATTGAAAAACTTCCCAATACTTTTTATGAAGCAAGCATAACCCTTTATCCCCAAACCAGGGAAGGACATCACAAAGAAAGAAAACTACAGACCAATATTCCTCATGAACATAGATGCAAAAATTCTCAACAAAATCCTATCCAACAGAATCCAGCACCACATCAAAAAAATAATACATCATGACCAAGTGGGTTTCATAAAAGGGATGCTAGGATGGCTCAACATTAGAAAAACAATCAATGTAATCGACCACATAAATAAGAAAAAGGAAAAGAAACACATGATCATATCGATTGATGCAGAAAAGGCATTTGACAAAATCCAACACCTATTCCTGACAAAAACACTGAACAAATTAGGAATTGAAGGGAAATTCCTCAACATAATCAAGAGCATATATACAAAACCAAGAGCCTGCATCACTCTCAATGGAGAGAAACTGAAAGCCTTCCCTTGTGAATGGGAACCAGACAAGGATGCCCTTTGTCACCACTCCTTTTCAATAATGTTTGGAAGTGTTAACCAAAGCTATATGGAAACAAAGGGAAATTAAAGGCATAAAAATTGGCAAAGAGAAAATAAAACTCTCTCTATTTGCAGACAATAGGATCCTATACATTTCTGTTGTTGTTAGGTGCCATCAAGTCGATACTGACCCATAGCGACCTTATGCACATCAGAAAGAAACATTGCGAAATCCTGGGCCAACTTCACCACTGTTGCTACACTTGATCCATCTTGTTGGAGGTCTTCCTCTTTTTTCTCTGACACTCCACCTTACCAAACATGATATCCTTTTCCAGCGACTGATCACTCCTGACAATATGTCCGAAGTATGAGAGATGAAGTTTGGCCATCTTGGCCTCCAATGAGCACTCTGGCTGCGCGTCTTCCAATACAGTTTTCCTTATTCACTGCCCAGCTTTCGCATGTATATGAGGTTACTGAAAATACCATGGCTTGGGTCAGGCACACCTTAGTCCTCAAGCTGACATCTTTGCTCTTCAACACTTTAAAAAGTTCTTGTGCATCAGATTTGCCTAATGCAATACATCGTTCGATTTCTTGACTGCTGCTTCCTTGAGTGTTGATAGTTGATCCAAGAAGAATGAAATTCTTGACAACTTTAATATTTTCTCCATTGATAAGAATGATGTTATTGGTCCAGTGGTGAGGATTTTTGCTTTCTTTACATTGAGATGTAATCCATACTGAAGATTGTGCACTTTGATATTCATCAGTAAATGTTTTAAGTTCCCTTCACTTTCAGCCAGCAAAGTTGTATCATCTGCATATCATAGGTTGTTATTGAGTCTTCCTCCAATCCTGATGCCAGGTTTTTCCTCGTATAACCCAGCTTCTCAGATTATTTGTTCATCATAAAGGTTGGATAAATATGGTGAAAGAATATTATTTGTGCCCAACAGAATGTGGAAATCATCAGAAAATCTCTGTGATATCCCACTCAAGTAAAATTTTGCTAAAGTAGTACAGAAATGGCTACAATCATACAATGACAGAGAACTTCCAGAAGTTCAAGCTGGATTCAGAAGAGGCCATGGAATGAGGGATATCATTGCTGATGTCCAATGGATCTTGGCTGAAAACAGAATATCAGAAAGATGTTTACCTGTGCTTTATTGACTACGCAAAGGCTTTCGATTGTGTGGATCATAACAAGCTATGGACATCATTGTAAAGATCCTATATATAGAAAACCCCAAAAACGAAGTAAAAAAGCTACTAGACCTCATTGGAAGAATCAGCAGATTGGCAGGGTATAAAGATCAACATAAATAAAATTAGTTGAATTCCTCTATAGCAACAATCACAATGCTGAAAAAGACATTAGGAAAGAAATAACATTTACAAAAGCCACACAAAGGATGAAATATCTAGGAATAAATGTAACCAGAGAAATAAAGGACTTATATAAAGAACATTACAAAACATTACTACAAGAAACCAAAAGAGACAGAAATGGTAAAACACACCATGTCCCTGGATAGGAAGACTCAACATCATATAAATATCAATAATGCCCAAAGCAATTTACACATATAATGCAATCCCAATCTAGATTCCAACAACATTCTTCAAAGAGATGGAAAAGACAATTACAAACTTAATGTTGAAAGGAAGGAGACCCAGGATAAGCAAAGCACTGATTAAAAAGAAGAACCAGGTTGGAGGCCTTTCACTCCCCGATTAAAAATTTTATTACAAGGCTACAGTGGTCAAAACAGCCTGGTGCTGGTACAATGAAAGATACATTGATCAATGGAACAGAATTGAGAATCCAGAAATTAATCTATCCATGATTTTGCAGCCCAAGATCAGAAGTCCCTGGGACCATCAAATGAGATGAATTGAGCGGGACCCTACCCAGAGAAGCAGTAATGCCAGGGATGGAGACAGAGAACAGAAGATGACGTGAACAGAAGGAGCAGCTGTGGACACTGGACTCAGGGTGAGAGAAGGTCTGTGTGCTGGCGGTTGGGGGTTAGGGGGTGTGGGTGTGGTAGTGGCGGGCCTGTGTGGTGTAACCTTTGGAGTTAAAAGATGATGCATGGAGAGGACTGTAATCATTGCAATGAAACAAAATGTGATAGGATAAGTGTAAAGCTGATGTTCTCCCATATAAACCTCACAATAAAAGTGTAAAAAAAAAGCTATTATTCCCAGGTATCATTTTGTAGAAATGACCTCATCAAAGCATTACAAGATTTACATCATGCTCTGAATCATAGGGGGAAGCTCACTCCACTCCAAGTCAGAGCCTGGTGAGCTTGAGTGGAGAGTCTTCACTTTGAGGGGATACAACATTTCTTTATTTGAGATCAATTATTCATCCTGCTCACCAAGTCTAACCAACCACCAATGGTACTTTGGGTTAGAGTAATTAGATCTCTTCCAATTACCAATTGGTGGTGGTGGTGGTGGTTATATGCCATAGAGTCGGTTTGACTCATAGTGACCCTTTATAGGGTTGCTGAGGCTGTAATCAAGGTGCTCATGCACAGCAGCGAGTGTGAGATTGGCCCAGGACTGGGCAATGTTTCGTTCTGTTGTGCATAGGGTTGCTATGAGTTGGTACTAACTTGATAGCACCTAACAACAACAAATATTTATGGGATCAGGAAGACTTATCTTTCTCTGGAGAATCACTGGTAGCTTCAAACTTCTGACCTTGAGATTAGCAGCCCCACTGTAACTTCTGTGCTCATAGAGCTCCTTTCAACTATCAATAAGATCGATATTTTTACCAAAATCCAATAAGCTGAGACAACACTGAAGTAAGGTTGGGAGTTGGGGAAAAGTGAAAAGGATTGAGAAAGAAACACTCTTTGAAGAAGTCGTAGACTGTGGTTCAAACCCACCAGCCACTCCTTGGAAACCCTATACAGGGTTGCTATGAGTTGGAATCAACTTGATGGCACTTAACAACAACAAAACATCAAATTTGAGTGATGTAGAGACCTTTTTGGTTTGTCCTTTTTTTTTTCTTTTTCTTTTTCTCAATCTGTAAATCTAATGAAAACTGAGTGTGAATCTAGTTTTTAAAATTTATCTTTTTCCTAGATAAAGTTGTTTATTCTATTTGATAGCACTCATAAAAAGTAGCTTTTATTCACAAGGGATAACTCAACTGAAATAAAAATTGTAGTTGCATAGTTGTTTTTATTGAAATTATTATTTGTAGCTTTTGGTTTCTCCAAATAGATGAAATAAAAACCTTAACTAAAGTTAAAAAAAAAAAAAAAAGATAAATAAAAACAAGAAGAAAAACAATGTAGTATCAAAGTATTGGCTATTACTAAGTAATTTTATTTAATATGCTTTATTGTCATTGGTTGAGTCCTGGTTTTGCACAGTGGTCTAATGTGCTACATTGCAAAGTCAGTTTGAACCACAAGCTCAGTGGTTCAAGCTCACCAGCTGGTCCTTGGAAACCCTATACAGGGTCACTGTGGGTTGGTGCTGACTCTATAGCTCTTAACAATAACAACTTCCTTGGTTACCTTGAGCAGATAATGCTACACGTTACTATTGTTGTTAGTTGTCATCATGTTCCAGCTAATAACAACCCTATACACAAAAGAGAGAAACACTGCCAAGTCCTGTTCCACACTCACAACGGTTGTTAAATTTGAGCTGAGACAACTGTGTCAGTTCATTTAGTTGGGAGTCTTTCTCTTTGTCACTGACCCTACACTTTACCAACTATGATGCTCTTCTTTAGGAACTGGTACCTGATGGCAACATGTCTGAAGCATAACTGAATAAATCTCATCATCCTAGCTTCTAAGGAGGATTCTGGCTATTTCTAATCCAACACAAATTTGTTTTAGTGATCATATTAAGAGGTTAGTATTAATATTCTTCCTAAGCACCATAACTCAATGGCATCAATTCTACAGTCTCTCCTATTCATTGTTCAATTATCACAAGTATATGAGGCTATTGAAAACACCATGGCTTAAGTCAGGCACAATTTAGTCCTCAAACTGACATCTTTGTCTTCAATATGTTAAAGAGATTTTGTGCAGCAGACTTGTCTAATATACTGTATCTTGTGATTTTTTTGACTGCTGCTTCCATGAGTGTTAGTGGGGGATCCAAATAAAATAAAGTCTTTGTCTACTTCAAATTTTTTTCAGTTTATCATAATTTTTATGAGTCTAGTGGTAAAGATTTTTATTTTATTTACATTGAAGTGCAACCCATGTTGAAGGCTCTGGTTTTAATATTCATCAGTAATTAAACCCATGTTGTTGTTGTTGTTAAGTATCTTTATGTGGGTTTCAACTCATAGCAACCCTGTACAGTGTTTCCAAGGAGCAGCTGGTGAGTTTGAACTGCTGACTTTGTGGTAAATCGAACTAGTGGTCCAGTACTTATCTATAGTCAAACTCTTAAACAGAGAAAAAAAGACAGAGGACATTATAATAAGTCTTTAGATCTTTTCCCAATTAAATATCAACAAGAAATAGAAGTACTATTATTCCTCTCCTTCATAGGTTAAAAACTTTGAGTCTTCCAAATTAAAAAAGGTAGTTAATAGAAAAGGAGCAAACCACACCCAGAAGGTTTAAATTGTCCATGCTCAAATAATAACTTACTGTGCTAACCACAATTTTCTATCATTAAAATTGGCCACATGAAATAAGCATAGGTTTTTTTTTTTAATATTCTCTCACCCATAGAATCAGAGTGAATGGAAATTTTGTATACTGGAAAAATTGAGTTTTCCATCAAGTATAGTTCATATTTAGATGCCAGGCATTATAACTAGTATACATATTGAGAAGAAAATTAGTTCAAAATTATCTGGGGAACCACTAATTAAAAAGGATATCATAAATCATAATTGTAGAAAAAGAAATAAATCTGGGTAGAATCCAAAGAAACAGAGACTAGTAGATAATGGAAAATGTATTATTAGATTAAAATGGAATGTAATACTTCCTTAGGAGATTTTGCATTCAATGAAAGCATCTGGATATTCCTAACTTTCAATAGTTGAAGGGAAAATTCATATAGTTTTTATTGCTATGAATCTATTTGTCATATGGATGCATACTATTAGTAGATAACAAAACATATTAATGGCATTAATGTTCTTTTCCATGAACTAGTGCCTCCTTATAACATATCCAAAGTAAGAGACACAAAGTCTTACCATCTTCCCTTCTAAGGAGCATTCTGGCAGTACTTCTTCCAACATAGATTTGTTTGTTCTTCTGTCAATTTTAATACCCTTACCTAACATTATCATTCAATACATCAGTTCTTTCCGTGGTTTTCCTTGTTCAATGTCCAGCTTTTAAGTGTATATGAAGCAAACTGAAAATACTGTGGCTGGAGTATGGTACACCTTATTCCTCAAAGTAACATCTTTGTTCTTTAACACTTTAGAGTCTTCTTTCAAAATATCTTTCAGAAGACACTGGAGATTGTGAATTGTGACAACACTGGAGATTATGAATTGTGACAGTATGCTATTGGTATTCTATTCTTTCAGTTGTAAGATTTTATTATTCTTTCCCTGTATTAGTGAGTACCATTATCCTTATTAAATTGTATATTATATTAAGTGCTGTTTCTTTGGAGTCCTGGCCATTGGTTAGTGTTTCTGATCTGGATGTTCACCTTATTGATCCCTGAATTTTTGTTTTCTTTTTATTTGTGTTGATAAGATTAAAACTATAAGCCTACAACTGGAATTTTCATGTTTCTATTGTTTTTACTGTATTTTTTATTATTTCAAACTTCTTGATAAATTGTTGTTGTTTTGTAGATTCTGCATTTAAAAATATAAAGGCAGATAGGGCATACTTAAATGTTATGCAAGGTTGTTGGTAAATGTCATTTAGTTGGTTCCAACTAATAGCAACCCTATGTACAACATAATGACATATCTCCAGGTCCTGTACCATCCTAAGATTTGCCATCAAGCTTGAGCCCATCATTACCGCCACTGCACAAATCCATCTCCATGGGGTTATCT
>NW_006408985.1:1006740-1007752 GCF_000296735.1 Chrysochloris asiatica
CCACTCCTATACTGCAAGATCAATTACTCCACTCCTTTTGTTACAAAGCATCTACCTTTACATTTGCAACACTCACAATCAGTCCTGATGGAAATTATTCACTGTTGAACCACAGAAGTCTTATTCCCATGTCCTTTCACCAGTGCCATACAGAAAGGTTGGAAACCACTCAGTTGAGATTCTGCCTTCCCCTATACTCTCTGAATCAAGACTTCCTCTTGAAAGCTTTTAAGCTAGTCACTTTGTGCCTCTGTAGTATCCCCATTTGGGGTAGCCAATGTCTAAGTTGTCCATCCCTGTCAACCCTGTGTACAGAGGGGATGGTAATGATCCTTGTTGTAAAGATTCGTTTCCTCTTTTGAGCTACTACATATATAAGTATAGGTCAAATTCTTTAAATTGTAGCAGATTATTCTTTTTTTTTTTCTCTTCTTCCTTTCTCTACTTGAGTTCTGATGATCCAGTCATTGAAGCCAGGTCAATTGGGTATTATCTGCAAGTATGGGTATTCTTGTGCCTCTCTTCTCACTTCATATCAGCTGCACTTTTCACTCTCCGCTCTAGACATCTGTGGCCATGTCCCTGCCCCTGCGTCCAGGAGTCCCTAGATCTCATCATACTGCTGTCAAACCAGGTCTCAATCCTGGTGGATAGGAGTCTGCTGAGCATAGTCAGACTTAGCTCACAACTTCATTGCTGTTTTTTCCCCCCACTTCCCCTTATTGTTAGACCAAAGTGGTCACCAGCAGGTCCATATTCCTGATCGTGTATTCCCCTTGAGTCTCAGTCTTGGTAGGGGGTTTACCCTGAGGGGACCCGATGGCTTGCCCTAATGGCTTCTTGGTGAACAACTTGCTTGTTCTTGTAATAGTCAATTGGACTGCTGTTGTTTTTTTCTGTTTTTCCTGCTGGACTTTATTTGAAGAAGTGTCTTCTGTTCTAGCAGCTCCAGTTTGGACTGCTTGTCCTTTCAAGTTGAAATTTCCCACCACAGAAAATTCTGGATAGGGAT
>NW_006408985.1:1008734-1010308 GCF_000296735.1 Chrysochloris asiatica
TTTTTTTTTTCACTGTTATTGTTGGTGTGAGATGATTATCTCATTGTTGTTTTGATTTGCATCTCTCTAATGGCTAGTGATCATAAACATTTCTTCATATGTTTGTTGGCTGCCCGAATCTCCTCCTTGGTGAAGTGTCTGTTAATGTCCTGTGTCAATATTCTAATTAGGTTATTTGTCTTTTTCTTGTAGAGGTGTTGTAGTTTGCTATGTGTTTTATACATTAGTCTCTTGTTGGATGCATCATTGCAAAAGATTTTTCCCATTCTGTGGGCTCCCTTTTTACTCTTTTGGTGATGTCATTTGATGTACGTAAGTTTTTAATTTTTAGTATGTCCCAATCATCTAATTTGTCTACTTTTGTTTGTGTAATTTTCACAATGATTGGTAGTCTTTGTGTGCCCTGCATTAGAGCCCTCACATTTGTCCCAATTTTTTCATTGACGGCCTTTATAATTCTGGAATTCACATTTAGGTCTTTAATCCATGCTGAGTTGGGTTTTATATATGGTGTGAGATAAAGTCTTGTTTCAGTCTTTTGCATATCGCTTACCAGTTCATCAAACACCATCTGTTGAAGAGACTATGTCTTCCTCATTCAAAGTACTTTGGCCCTTTGTCAAAGATCAGCTGGCTGTATGTGGATAGGTTAATTTCTGGATTCCCATTTCTGTTCCATTGATCTATGCATTTTTCATTGTACCAGTACTAGGCTATTTTGACCATTATAGCCATGTAGTAAATTTTGAAATCAGGAATCCAACTTGGTTCTTCTTCTTAAGCTGTGCTTTGCTTATCCGAGGTCTCTTTCCTTCCTACATAAAATTTGTATTTTTTTTTTTTTTCCTTCCCTCTAAAGAATGTCATTGAGATCTGGATAGGTATTGCGTTATATATGTAGATTGCTTTGGGCATTATTGATATTTTCACAATGTTAAATCTTCCTATCCAGAAGCAAGATATATTCTTCCATTTTTGTGAGTGCCTTTTGGTTTCTTGATGTAGTGTTTTGTAGTTTTCTTTGTATAGTTTCTTTATTTCTCTCCTTAAATTTATTCCTAAATATTTCATTATTTGGGCTGCTGTTGTAAATGGTATTGCTTTTCAAAAGTATTTTTCAGTTCTCTCATTATTGGCATAGAGGAATCCAACTGATTTTTGTATGCTGATTTTATGCCATGCAACTTTGCTGAATTTTCCAAGGAGGTCTAGTAGCTTTTTTAATGAGTCTGGAGGTTTTCTATATTTAGGATCATATCATCTGCAAATAGAGAGAGTTTCACTTCCTCCTACTCAATTTGGATGCCTATAATTTCCCTATCTTCCTGTATAGCTCTTGCTAAGACTTCCAGCACAATATTGAATAGGAGTGGTAACAAAGGGCATCTTTGTCTGGTTCCTGTTCACAAAGGGAAGACTTTCAGTTTCTCTCCATTGAGAGTGATGGTGGCTGTTAGTTTTGTTTATATGCTCTTAATTATGTTCAGGAATTTCCCTTCAATTCCTACTTTATTGAGAGTTTTCATCGTGAATGGATTTTGTATTATGTCAAATGCCTTTTCTGCATCAATCAA
>NW_006408985.1:1013882-1018824 GCF_000296735.1 Chrysochloris asiatica
CAAAGGCTTTCGATTGTGTAGATCATGACAAGCTATGGACAACATTGAGAAGTATGAGTATTCCAGAACACTATAAATTAGAGAGTCAGAAAAAAGAGAGGTCTTTAAGGAGATGGATTGGCACAGTGGGTACAACAATGATCTCAAACATAACAATGATTTTGAGAATGAACATGGCAGTGTTTTGTTTTGTTCTATACTGATTCACTTTGTGTCAGAAATGACTCTAAGGAACCTAACAGCAAGAATACTCTTAGGACAATTTATAAGACCTTCCTCTGAGGTCATTGATACAGTAAAATATTGGAAATTTAAATCAATAATGAATTCTTAATTAGATTTATTTATTTTTAATTGTAATTTATCACCATTGTAGCAGCAATAGGCCCAAGTGAAACAGTAGTTGTGATGTTGGAGTAAAGACTGGATGGTGTTTTGTTTTCTGGTACATAGGGGCACTATGGGTCAGAACAGACTCAATGGCACCTAACAATTGCAACAACATAATTCTTAGTAAGATTTTATTTCTAGTATTCTCTAGACATCTGGTATATTTTTTAATATTTTAATAATAATGATGTTTCCTCCTTTACCATCCAAGTTTTGTATCATCTTCTTCAGTATAATCTTCCTGAACCCTCTGGTGTTATTTATTTGCAAGAGTTTCCATGTATTACAATCATTTAAGATTGTTATCATATTGAACTTCTTGGTATAGTTGTTGTTTTCTTTCACTGGTCACTTAAAAATATTAAGGTTAGGGTAATGTTCAACTATGTCTCTTGAGCACATAACCACTTCTTTTATATACAAGACTGAAACACTTACACAGACACAGATATTTAAAGTCCATATTTGTTTAATTAAAGTGTGATCCATGTTATTGATACATATTTGATTCCTTTTGTTTCATTAAACAGTTTTTTTTTTCCTTTTATGTATACCGATTTATAGCACTAAATATGTATTAAATTATTTGAGTTTCCCATCTAAGGTGAAAGAGTAATGTAATAATGCATTCACTTAACAGATATTTAGTAGGACAATTATTTCAAATATTAAATCTCAAATTTGGTACTCTACTCTGTCAGCTGCACATTTAATTATCCTCTCCCTGTATTGGAGAGTACCATTTTTCTTCTTAATTATATGTTATCTTCAGTGTTAGTACTTTGGAGTTCTAGCCATTTATTGGTGTTCTTTATTGCTCTATGTTTTACATCTAAATTTAGATAGCAAAAATAATGTACTAAAAGAAAACATAGGGCAAATTGAAACATCAGACACTATAACTAAAGTTGTGAGCCAAAGGATTTTTCTTCTGGAAACAAATTGAATTTTTAAAATAACATTATAAAATGAAGATTAAATTAAAACCACACATGATTTTCTTTTCTCTTTTTTACCAAAGGTTTCTATCTTATTACATGCTAGTACTTATACGTGATTGCCATTATTGTAAAGAGAGGAAGTTTGGTACCATCAACCTAAATATCCATAATATAACAATTTGGCACAAAAGATCAAAAACATGATGAGTTGTATCATCAAGCTCTTGATCTATTATAAAAGGAAAGCTGAAAAAAAGATGAAGCACAAGATGTCATCATTGATGCCTTTGTAAGTTCTGATAAAATGTTGGTAGCTGCTTTTTATCAGATACTGAAAAATTATGATATTTGGGATGCAATAGCTTTATAACATGATGTCTGACTGACTTCATTTTGATGTTTCTTTAAATAATGTTTGATCATTTTAGTGGTTACCAACTAGATTATGGTCATCACATTTTTTTTATTTATTATTATATAAAAGCACGGTAAGCATTTCAAGCAGCTCTAGGGGATTAAAAATAGATCAATTAGTGACCTTGTGTTGACCAAATTTAAATTATTTTCCATGTTGAGACACATAAGATATATAATTTTTGCTCTTTTTTATGTATTTACTTTTAGTAATTTCTTAACTATTATATACAAAATTTGACTTTATGACATATAATAAAATTAATGCAATAAAGTTCACTATAAATATAATAAGGGAATCCCCACAAATCCCATAAAAATCAATATGGAATTTTGGAAATCTCCATAAAATTATGAAAAATCATATACCCATGCTTTAGCTCTTTGAAATGAAAAAAAATTTCTAACACAAAAAACAAACCCAGTGTTAGCAAGATGATTGTGATTCACAGAGACCACATATAGGATTTCTGAGTTTCTAAATTATTATGGGCACAGATAGTTTCATCTTTTTTCCTGTGGAGCAGCTGGTAGATTTGCATTCTTGGCATTGTGGCAACAGCCTAATGCCTAACCTATAGTACCATCAGGGTTTCTTTTTAACAGAACAAGGAAACATATTTTTATTTAGCAAACAGGAATCAGTGTAACAACCTGGGAGCAATTGTATTCTGAGAAAGATTTATAAGTGTACAAAGAAAACTGGAAGATCAGGAAATGCTTTGGGGTTCTAAATGCTATGGTCCATCATGGCTTGGGAGGCAGGTCTATTTACCACATATCTATACAAATAATATGTTTAATATGTGAGACATTATGTTAAACCTGTGGGAGTTACCCAAGTCATTTTCCCTCATTGTGCTATTGCTGCTCTATACTAAAGACTGAGAAAATACTCTTGGGTAAAGCTTAGACAATATATTTATTTGAAGAGTTTAAAATTCAGTTTCTATTGCTTTTGCAATTTCATTAAAATTTTAGTTGCTTAAAATTTCAAAATTAAATAAACTTTGATACAATTAATTCAAAGTTAATTCATATATTTCCCCAGGAATGAAGCAAGTGTTACAATTTTGGAACATTTCCTTTCAGCTATTTTATATTTTAATCTATTTTTATTTTCATATCATACCATGCACATTGACCTGTATTTAGAATAATTTTCTTATGTAATGTGATATTTTGTGAGCATGGTGACTCCATCTGATAAGCACTGTCCTGTGAACCACAAAGTTGACAGTTACAGTCCACCAGCAGCTCCAAGTAAGGAAAAAACAAACAAACAAACTATCCCCTCTGTAAAGATTTAAAGCTTCAGAATTCCTGTTATGAAGTGGAACTAACTCAACATCACTTAATAGCAATAACAACAACATTATATTTCACATTATATTGATGTGAAACAATTTGCTACATTTATTTCTTTTTGTCACTAAAGTTTTTAATTAATTATACATAATATTGAACTGAAATTTTGTTCAATATTTAGTATACTGTTAGGTTATAATTCTAGAAGCCTACTAGGTCAAAAGACATGGCCATCTTAAATATTAAATTGGCATTGTCAATTTTATATCTTGTATAGTTTTACCAATGTAAATTCCTGCAGGTGTTAAAGAGGGCAGTGATGGTTTAAGAGAAGAATTCTTGCATTTCATACAGATTACCTCAATTTGATTCTGTTCTAATGCACTGTAAGATTCACCCAACCAGTGGTGGAAGCACAGTGTTACTATGATACTGAACAGATTTCAGCATCATTTCTAGAGTAAGAAGTACTTTTGATGTTGTTAAGTACCCTTGAATCAATTCCAACTCATGGTAACCTTGTATTGTGTTTCTGGGGCTTTACTGTTTGTAGGAGCAGAAAACGTATTTTTCCCACAGAGCAGCTGGTGGGCTCAAACCAAAGACCTTGTGTTGCAAAGTACAGTACTTATTCTTCAGAGCCACTGCACTACCTTTTGCAACAAGGTGGTGGTGGTGGTGGTTATGTGCTGTGGAGTCAGTTCCTACTCATAGCGACCTGGTACAGGGTTTCCGAGGATGTAAACCTTTACGGAAGCAGAAAGCCTCATCTTTCTCCAGCGGAGCAGCTGGTAATTTTGAACTGCTGACCTTGAGGTTAGAAGCCCGATTAGTAACCACTACGCTACGTCATAGTGACCATAATAGTGTCCAGGAGCGGCTGGTGGGTTGCTTGAACAACCAACCTTGTGGTTAGCAATCCAGCATTTATCCTACAGCAACAGATAAGGACTCAGAGGCATGAGGAAGAAAGAAAATGATCAACTTCTTGAAAATCAGTCAGTCAAAATCCAGTTGATCATAACAGATTCTCAAGTAGTTGTGGGGATGACATTGGTCTAGGCGTGGATCCCCATTGCTACACAATAATCCCTGGATTGTGTACCTCGGTAGGATAAGCAAAGGACTGTTAACTGCAAGGTTGTTTTAAAATCTATCTGCCCCTCCTCGAAAACCCTATTTAAGATCGTTATGAGTCGGAACCCTTCTCCACGGCACTTAAAATAACATATCAACAACAACACACTGTATCAGATACAGTGCTGGTTTCACGTGAAACACTGTCATTTTTAAGTCTTATAAAGACTGAATGAGTTATGCGCTATCTCTATTTTTATTTTAAAGATGAGAAAACAAATTTAGAGACATTCAATAATCTGTTAAAATTCCCACAGCTAGAATTCAGAAAAATAATGACTCATATACATTTTAGTCTGAGCTGCATAGCCCCAAAGTATTCCCTATGTTGTTGTTGTTAAGTGCTGTTGAGTCGAATCCGACCCATAGCAACCCTGTATAGGTTTTCTAAGGAACAGCTAGTGGGCTTGAACCACCGACCTTGCAGTTTAAATTTTTTTTGAAGTCTGACACATTAGCTCACAGCGCCACGCCAGGACTCCTGGGCTTGTCTTTTCAGTTGTTGTGGTTATTAAGCCCCATTGAGTGGATTGCAACTCATAGTGACCCTGTATAGGGTTTCCAAAGAGCAGTTGGTGAGTTTGAAACCACCTCTTCTTGTGGTTCAAATCGAGTGCTTATCTTATGTTGCAACACCACCAACTCTGTAAATTGTGATATTTGAATAACATGATGTAATCCCTTTTAGTTCCAAATTGATAATGATCATTGATTTGAGATTCTAGAATATCCCTAAACTATGTTGGGGATCT
>NW_006408985.1:1019174-1028550 GCF_000296735.1 Chrysochloris asiatica
GTTCAACAGTAATTGCTTCTTTTTCCTGCTGTTGTTTTTTTTAATACTTTTTTTAATTTTTTTTTCCCGGAACTTCATTTATATTTGACCTAAACAGATAAACTTATAGAAATAAAGATGTATTTTTAATCCACCAAGGGGAAACTGTCAGCAAACATTCTTATGTGCTGTTGTTAAGTGTCTTGAGTCACTTAAATGTTGAGTCACTTTACTCACTTATGTGTGTTCCTGCAGATAGTGACTTGAAGAGGGTTTCCAAGAAGCAGCTGGTAGGTTTAAAAAGTCGACCTGTGATTATCAGTTCAGTGCTTATCCTTCAGAACCATGCCAATACTCCAAACGTGTCTATTGTTCATTCTAAGTGTCATCCAGTTGGTTTGGCTTGTTGCTGAATATAGGGTTTCTAAGGAGTGGCTGGTGAATTTGAATCGCTGACGGGTGATTCAACTGACCTTTAGGTGGCGTGCTTATATTAACCCTAGCAAAATTATTAGCTGTTACTTCTAGGAAGGACTTTAGAAAATTAAATGATTTTTTTTTTCCTTTTCTTTTAGACTCTCAGTTTTCAAAAACAAATTTAAAAAATAGAAAAAAAAAAACCTTAAATCATCAGTGTTTTAGAATTGCATGTTCTAGTAAAAATGATTGTTTTATTTTCTGCCATTAATCTTGCAACATACTTTGAAAGCAAAAAAAAAAAAAATATTCCTCCATCTCATCATGAATCTGTCAAAGGTCCAATAAAACTGAATTCTCTATGTTTCTTTTCCTGGATCTCTAAAGCCCATGTTTCTAATTTAAGAGAAAAAAATATCTTAGTCTGTATTTCTAAGGTATTTGGGTTACAAAAATATTGCAAGTATTGCATTTCATTTGGTTAAGGTTTTCCTTCTGGTGTAAATATTTGCAATAAATAAAATATTTATACTGAACATATTTATAATCCCAAAACTACATAATTCTTCAGGGAATGTTTGTTGTTATAGTTGTTGTTAAGTGCCAGGGAGTTGGCTCCATCTCATAGTGTCCCTATTACACTATTACAAAGAGTGGCTGATGAGTTTGAGTTTGAACAGTTCGTGTAGTGATTAGCAATCCAGTGTTTATTTTACAGTACCACACCAAATGGAAACATTGCCTTCAGAGGTATGTAGAACTGTATGAAGAATATGTTGTGAAACAATAGCTACACATTTTTCAAATCCTTGTTAATTAGTGGTTTATATAATTTTATAGGAATTCCTTTTGATTATCCTTGTGTTTTTCTCAGCAGAGAAAAATATATCAGTGTAGTTACTTGAATACAATACATGGATGCATGAACATATTAAACTCCATTTTTTTCTTGAAACTAACATATTTTTCATAAAAATACAAGTTTGTTCTGATGATTTATAATTATCTATTCTATAAAATGTTTGCCCATTTTAGTAATAAAAATACGTGATAAATATCATCTGCAAAATGTATTCATCTTTTTTTGTTGAGGTAGGGATGCAGATCTATGGCTGCTTGTGAGAAAGGAAGAATGTTGAGTTTTATAGATACTCTGAGTAGCAAATACAATGGTCTCACACAATATAGCCAGTTAGTCAGTCCATTAACAACTTGCAGTATGCAGATGATACAACAATTCTTGCTGAAAGCAAAGAAGACTGAAAACATGGACTGATGAAATTCAAAGACCACAGCCTTCAGTATGGGTGCACTTCAATATAAAGAAAACAAAAATCCTCCCACAGGAATAATACATAACATGATAAGTGGAGAAAATACTGAAATCTTCTAATATTTCATTTTTGCTTGAATCACCATCAACACTAATGGAAGCAGCAGTCAAGAAATCAAGTGATGTATTTCATTAGGTAAATTTGCTGTGTAACACCTCTTTAAAGTGCTCAAGAGAGATGTCAGTTTGAAGACTAAGGTGTGTCTGACCCAGACAGTGTTTTTTCCAGTTGTCTAATATACATGTAAAGATCTCTGGTAGCATAGTGGTTACCAATCGGGCTGCTAACCTCAAGGTCGGCATTTTGAAACTACCAGCTGTTCCGAGGGAGAAAGATGAGGCTATCTGCTCCAGAAAAGATTTGCAGCCTGGAAACCCTGTGCAGGGTCACTATGAGTCAGAACCGACTCCACGGCATTTAACAACAACACTATGCATGTGGTGCTGCAGGTTAATGTGCTAGACTGTAAAGTCAGTATGAATTTTAAAGTCGGAGGTTCAAGCTCACCATCTGCTCCAGGCAAACTCTCTATAGGGTCACTATGAATCGGAACTGACTGGACGGCATTAATAACAACAACAACAACAATATGCATGTGGAGTCCTGGTGTGGTGCTGAGGATAATGTGCTGAACTGCAAAGTCAGTTTGAATTGCAAGATTGGTGGTTCAGACCCACCGGTTGCTCCTCGGAAACCCTATACAGGGTCTCTATAGATCACAAAGGACTCAACAGCACTTCAATAATATGCATGTGAATGGTGATCAATGAATAAGATCATAAAGGAATTGATGCATATGAATTAGGGAAGATTATAAAAAAAAACAAATCTGTGTTGGAAAAAGTACAGCCAGACGCTTCTTAGAAGCAAAGGTTCCAAAACCTCTTCTGTCATATTTCAGACATATTATAAGGACAGACCAGTCCCTAGAAAAGGACAACATGCTTTGTAAAGTAGAGGATCAGCAAAAAAGAGGATGGATTTGCACAATGGCAACAGCAATGGTCTCAAGCACAGCAAAATTGGGGAGAATGGTGCAAGATCTGGCAGTATTTTGTTCTGTTGTGCAAAGTCACAACAGTTTCAGTTGATTCCACAGCACCTAACACCATCATGTGGTTAAATGCATTAAATGGATAGTGCTCTACATATCCATAACATAAACTTTTTGGTTTATATGTCATATGATATACTATGAATCAGTGCATAGCAAAATTTTAGTTGACTATTGGCAGGTGTTATTTAAAAACGAGAGTTAATTGCAACAAAAACAGCTACATTGGATATTATTTTTGGAAAATGTCTCATCTGAGTTGGCAGAGAAAATGCATGCTTTATTTATCAAAAACATGTTTTCCCTATCTCCAAAAGTAACTCATTTTTATACTTAGAGAAGCTTGTTCTCATATTAACATCATGAAATATTCTATATGTTCCTATAAAACTATAAAAGAATGAAAAACAGTTTATTTAAAAAACACTTATCAGATCAGTAAGAAATAATACATGTATGACTACTTCAACTTGATTTTTCTGTTAAAATGTCTAAAGACACATTAAGGAAACTTAATATAAAGCCTTTATATGTATTTTAAAAAAATATTTTATCGTGCCAAACTGATACCAAAGATAGACATTGTGTGACAGAAACATTTGCCTTGTTTTCCGGGTGGACCAGTTGTTTGACAAACACCCTAGAGTCCATTGCAATTCAATAATTGGGGAAAATAGGTATCATTTAATTATTCAGTAAAATATTATGTTGACAAAATAGCTTAATTCTGATAATATTGATACAGAAAGATAGACATTAAATAAATAATGCATGCATTACAGGGCATATTTGTTGTTGTTGCTACTAGGTACAGTCAAGTCAGTTCCGAGCCATAGAAACACTTTATACAACACAACAAAATATCACCAAGAGCTACACCATCTTCACAAATGCTATTATGCTAGAGTCCAATGCTGATTCCACTATGCCAATCCATGTTATTGATGGTATCCCAGCTTTTTCTTTAAGGTTCACTTTTGATAGCTTGCCTTCATGGCTTCCAGGAGGACAGTGATCTTATTCTTATAATAGCCTGCTTTCCTTTATTTTCTTTTTTCTTTTTTTTAATCTTTTTTATTATTTTTCTTTCTGTTGGTCTTTCTATAAGCATCTTCTGCTCCTCTAGCCACTCAAGGTTGGAAGATATACCCATTCAAATGACAATATTCCACCTCAAAAAGTTGTGGAGGAGACTCTGATTCCACCTAAGAACCTATACTCAACAAAGGTTCCACAAGAATTCTATTTCACTAGGCAAATTCAAGAACCCCTTTTTGCCTCATACAAATCTTTATTCCACCACTTACTTGTCAGTTAATCACACTGTGGAAAAGGCAAAATGGATGTCAAAAGAGACACTGAAACTTGTTCTCCGTGGTAGAGATGCTAAAGCAAATGGAAGAAATGAGGAGGTACAAGAACTGAACAGAAAATTCCAAAGGTCAACTTGAAAAGACAAAGTCAAATATTATAACAAAATGTGCAAAGATCTGGAGTTAGTAAACCAAAAAAGGAATAACATGCTGAACATTTCTCAAGCTGGGGGAACTGAAGAAAACATTCAAGCCTCGACTTTAATTATTGAAGGATTCCTTGGGAAAATTATTGAACAATGCAGAAGCATCAAAAGAAGATGGAAGGATTACAGAGTCACTGTACCAAAGGAAATGTTTGATGTTCAACTGTTTAAAGAGGTAGCAAATGATCAAGAGCCAATGATACTGAAGGAGGAAGTCCAAGGTGCATTGAAGGAATTGGCAAAGAACAAGGTGCCAGGAACTGATGGAAAAAATTGAAATCTTTCAAGAAAGTGAGGCAGCACAGGAAACACTCGTCATCTATGCCAAAATATTTGAAAGAAAGCTATCTGGCTAACTGCTTAGAAGAGATCAATATTTCTACCTATTCCAAAGAGAGGTGACCCAATGAAATGTGGAAATCATCAGACAATCTCTTTGATATCCCATGCAAGTAAAGTTTTACTAAAGGAAATACAGAAATGGCTGCAAGCATACATTGACAGACAACTTCCAGAGGTTTAAGCTGGATTCAGAAGAGGCCATGGAACAAGGGATATCTTTGCTGATGTCTGATGGATCCTGGCTGAAAGCAGAGCATATCAGAAAGATGTTTACCAGTGCTTTATTAACTATGCTTTTGATTGTGTGGATTATGACAAGCTATGGACAACATTGCAAAGTATGTGTATTCTGGAACACTTAATTGTGCTCATCAGGAATCTGTACATGGAACAAGAGGCAGTTGTTTGAACAGAACATTTTAAAATTAAGAAAGGAGTGTGACAGGGTTGTATTCTTTCACCATACTTATTCAACCTGTATGCTGAGCAAATAATCTGAGAAGCTGAGATATATGAAGAAAATTGTGGCATCAAGTTTGCAGGAAGAATCATTTAAAACCTGCGATATGCAGATGATACAACCTTGCTTTCTGAAAGTGAAGAGGACTTAAAACATTTACTGATGAAAATCAAAAAGTGCAGCCTTCCTTATGGATTGCATCTCAATGTAAAGAAAACAAAAATCCTCACCACTGGGCCAATAAACAACATTCTTATCAACGGAGAAAAGATTGAAGTTTTCAAGGATTTCATTTTTCTTGAATTAACTGTCAATACTCATGGAAGTCAAGAAATCAAATGATGTATTTGCATTAGGCAAATTTGTTGCATAAGACCTTTTCTTAAAGTGTTGAAGAGCAAAGATGTCAGCTTGAGGACTAACGTGTGCCTGACCCAAGCCATGGTATTTTCAATAACCTCATATGCATGCAAAAGCTGGAAAGTGAATAAGGAAGACTGGAGAAGAATTGCTGCTTTTGAGTTATGGTGTTGGAGGAGAATACTGAAAGTGCCATGGGTTGCTGAAAGAATCAACAATCTGTGTTGGAAGAAGTGCAGCCAGAGTGCTCCTTCGAGGCCAGGATATCCAGACTTTGTCTCTCATACTTTGGATATATTGTCAGGAAGGATCAGTCACTAGAGAAGGATATCATGTTTGGTAAGCTGTAGGGTCAGAGAAAAAGAGGAAGTCCCCCAGTGAGATGTATTGGGAAAGTGGCAGCATCAGTGGGCTCAAGAGTGATAACAATTGTGAGGTTGGCTCTGGATCAGGCAGTGTTTCATTCTGTTGTGCATAGGGTTGTTGTGAGTGGGTACCAACTTGATGGCACCTAACAACAACTACAAAATTCCTTATTATTATTTTAATGTCTGTAGAATCTATAACAAAGTGTCCATCATTTTTAATGTTGTTATTGTATGTTTTCTCTTTGTGTCTTGAGAGATTTAATATATTTAACCATTAAGTTGGTTATTTAAAGGAAATGTTGGGCTGTGGCTTAATGAGCTAGACTGCAAAGTCATTTAAAATGTAATATTGGGGTTTCAAGCTGACCAGTTCTTCTCAGAAACCCTATATAATGTTGCTGTGTTACAGAACATACTCAACGGCATTTAACAACAAAAACAATTTGATATAATTTTCTGTTGTTGATTTTAAGTGCCTTCGAGTCAGTCTTAACTCATAGTGACTCTATACAGGGTTTCCAAGGGGCAGCTTGCAGTTTTGAACCACTTTGTTGCTAGCAATTCACTGTTTTACAGGGTCACATTAGGACTCCATATCTTTTCTATTATTCTACGTTTTCTTGATCATAATGTTTTATTTCTTCCACATATTTAGATTTTCACTGTTTTTTCTCTATACTTAAGTTGGAAGCTTAAGATTTTCTAATGTTGTTAGTTTTCCTTTATGCACCATTGAGTCAGTACTGACCCATAGTAACCCTATGCACAAGAGAATGAAAAACTACCCCATTCTGGGCCAACCTCACAATTGTTGCCACGCTTGGCCCATTGATGCTGCCACTTTCCCAATCCATCTTTCTGGGGGGTCTTTCACTTTTTCTCTGACCCTCCACCTTAACAAACATGATATCCTCCAGTGATTCTTCCCTCCTGTCCATATGTCAGAAGAATGAGAGGCGAAGTTTGGCCATCCTGTATAACCATACTAAAAAGGGGGGAACGAAAAATATGCTTTGCTAATTATAAGCATGTGGGGTGTTTGGTTAGGGGAGAGACGGGAAGGTGCAGCTCAGGGTATGGAATTTACACTGGATTGTTTGGGTGCTGGGGACGGGAGCAATACACAAGAAAGGGGCGGGGAATGAAAGAACATGGTGGATGGTGAAACAGTTTGGCAGGTTTGCATGGATTAAATGGGACACAGGCAAATAATGATATATGTACAACCTTGGGAAAAACAAAGCTCTGAGATACAGGGATTGAGGCACAATTTGAATAGATAAAAGTGGGGGGAATAATGTTTAGATGCTTGACTGTCTTTTGAATCTTGGTTTCCCTTGAATATCATTTTAAAATAGACACTTGAGGGGGAGAGAAAGAATAGCCAGAAATATCACCATAGAAAGCGTGTAAGTCTGGCTTCTGCATATAACCAATTGAAATGCCTAAAATGGGGCTACAACTTGCCCAGTGAAGGAGGCTTTCTGCAGAGCCTCTGCAGTACATAATATCAAAGGTGGAATCCTGAACTCCATCCAGAATCTTCTGAGGTGGGAAATCTCCACTTGAAAGGATAAGCAGACCTGCCTGGAGCAGCGAGAAGAATAGAAGATACTTCTTGAAAGAAAGACTGACAGGAAAAACACAAAACAAAAAATGGCAGTCTGACTACTTCAAGAGCTAGCAAGTTGCTCACCCAGGGACATCAAAGCAAGTGATTGGGTCCCCTCAGTGTAAACCCCCTTCCAAGATTTAGATTCGAGGGGAATACACGACCAGACATGAGGTCTGACTGGTGACCCCATTGGTAACCAATAAGTGGAAGTGAGGGAAAAACAGCAATGAAACTGCAGGCTAAGTCCTACCACATTCAATAGACTCCTGTGAACCCAGGTTGAGAACTGGTTGGCCAGCAGTATGGCAAGACCTGGTGACTCCTGGGCCCAGGGTCAGTGACAGAGTGGAGAGTGAGACATCCAGCTGATAAGACATGATGGGATATGCACAACAACACCCACACTTGCAGATAATACCCATTGGACCTGGGTTCAATGGCTGGAAAATCAGAACTCAACTAGAAGAGGGAAAAAAATTGTTATCTGATACAATTTTATGAACTTGACCTATATCTATGGATGTAGTAGCTCAAAAGAGGAAACAAATCTATACAGTGAGGATCATCCCCACCCACTTGTTACACAGGTTAGACAGAGATGGGCAACTTGGAATTGGCTACCCAAAATAGGGGGGCTAAAAATGCAAGAAGTGACTGGCTTACAAGCTTTCATGAGGGAGCCTAGATCCAGAGGGCCTGGAGGAAGGTAGAATCTCCACTGAGTAGTATCCAATCTGTCTGAGTGGGGCTGATGAAAGGTAATGGGGATAGGACTCTTGTATTACAAAAGTGAATAGTTGCTATCAGGACTGGCTGTGAGGGTTCGAAATGTAAAGGTAGAGTAGACATTTTCTAGCAAAAGCAGGGGAGTGTTTGACTTTGTTCAGGAATGAAGACCCCTGGGACCATCAAGGGAAAAGAGTGGAGTGCAGGATGCTACCCAGAGTCACAGTGAAACCAGAGATGGAGGCAACAATGATGATGTGGAGAGATGGAGTGTATGGAGACTCTAGACTCAGAGAGTAAGAGGAGCTGTGTGTTAATGATCGAGGGGCAGTCTTGCAGGGTATACATTTTGGCCGTTCGATGATGCATGGAAAGGATTGTAATCATGGCAATGAAATGATACACAATATGATGAATGTAAAGCTAATGTTTCCCCATGTAAACTATCACATAATCCACAATAATTTTTTTTTTTTTTTTTTAAGGGATTAAGATTTACACCCTCGGAAACCCTATACAGGGTCGCTATGGGTCGGAACCGACTTGATGGCACATAACAACAACAACAACAAAGACAAAGAAATGCTATTGACTGATGATACATGGAGAGGATTGTAATCATTGCATAGAAACAAAATATGTTTACTGGATGTAAAACTTCCATGTTAAAAAATATATATCTGCCATGTAAAGTTTCACTCAATTCACAATAGAAACTTAAAAATTAAAAAAAAAAAAAGAAATGGAACCCATAAACAATGGTATCTTAGGCATTAGTGACCTGAAATGGACTTGTATTGGCCATTTTGAATCTGATGACCACATGGTTTACTATGCTGGGAATGACAAATTGAAGAGGAATGGTGCTGCATTCATTGTCAAAAAGAACATATCCAGATCAGTCATGAAGTACAACACTGTCTGTGATAGAATAATATCCATGTGCCTAACAGGGAAGCCCAGTTCATACTACTATTATTCAAATTTATGCACCAACAACTAAAGCCAGTGAGAATGAAATAGAAGAATTCTAGCAACTTCTTCAATCTGAAACTGATCAAACATGAACTCAGGATGTATTGATCATTATTGGTGATTGTAATGCAAAGGTTGGGAACAAAGAGGAAGGATCAGTAGTTGCAAAATATGGCTTTCATGAAAGAAGTGATGCTGGAGATCACATGATAGACTTCTGCAAAATC
>NW_006408985.1:1028800-1036309 GCF_000296735.1 Chrysochloris asiatica
GATGACATCAAGAACATCATACATGAAGAAAGAAAAAAGTCATTGAGAAGACAAGAAAGAAGGAAAAGGTCAAAATGAATGTCAAAAGAGACACTGAAACTTGATCTCCAGCAAAGAGTTGCTAAAGCATTTTTTAATGTACGTATTTAAATTATTAAATTACCTCTAAATAGTGCTACTGCTGCATGCCACAGGTTTTGAAACATTGTATTTTTATTTTCATTGACCTAAAAATTCTTTTTTTATTTTCACTTATAGAAGCTTCCTCTACCTGTGACTTACTTGCAAATTTGTTGTTTAAAAATATTTGTGAAATTTCCAAATACCTTTTTTATTGATGTCTAATAATTCTGTATAGGCCAACAAAAATATTCTACATGGATTTAGTCTTTTGATATTTTATAGAGATGTGCTTTAATGACCAATTAATTTGGTGAATTTTACTTGTGCCCTTATCAAGGAGCGTGTATTCTGCTGTTGTTGTGTGGTGTCTAGTGTTATGGAATCCTGGTGTAATCTGGTGTAATGCTGTTGATAATGGACTGGACCACAAAGATTGTTTGAATACAAACTTAGCAGTTCAAATCACCAACTGTCCCTAAGAAATCCTATACAAAGGTGCTATGAGTAGGCACAAACTCATTGGCACTTAACAGCTTCAACAATTATATATTTTTTAAAATGCAGAAAATATGTGGCTTTAATAGACAGAAATTTATTTTCACAAAGTTTTAAAGACCAGAAGTCAAAATTTCAGCTGTTGGTTTCAGGGCAAGATTTTCTTTCTCTACTGGCTCTGAATATAGTTTTTATCTCATTTCAGATTCAGTATTTGATTTCTTAGAGATCTCATGTGTTGTGACATCTATCTTTCCCTACCTATGCATGCTTACTCAATCTTTTTTATATCTCAAAACAAATTAACTGGAACATAATTGTGGTGTGGCACTGTGAGTTAATGTGCCATACTTCATAGCCATTTGAACTGCAAGGTCAGTGGTTCAAGCTCACCAGCTGCTCCTAGTAAACCCTATACCTGGTCACTAAGGGTCAGAATCTACTCGACCACACTTAACAACAATAACCTTACATTAATACTGCCTTTTTAGCATAACAAAGAAAACTCATTCTCAAATAGAATTAGGAATTATAACACATTTTTGGGAAGTCCAACTCAATCCGTAACAGTTGGAATTTTCAATAAAGGTCATTGAGGTTAATTATGAAACTGGAACAAATGAGAGAGTAAAAGAGCAGAACAGAAAATTTCAAACAGCAGACAGTGAAGATAAAGTCAAGAAGTATATTAACATATGCAAAAACATGGAGTAAGAAAACCAAAAGGGAAGAACACATTCAAAACTTCCCAAGCTGAAAGAACTGAAGAAAAAAAATCAAGCCTCAACTTGCAATATTGAATGATTGTAAGGAAAAAAATACCATTTTTTTTTAGAAAGCATCAAAAAAAAGATGGAAGGAATACAAAGAATCACTGTTCCAGAAAGAAATGGTCTATGTTCAACCCTTTCAAAAGGTAGTATATGATCAACAGCCAGTTGGTACTGAAGGAAGAAGCCCAAATGTGCAATAATGATATTGGAAAATTACAAGGCTTCAGTAATTGATGGAATACTAATAGAAATATTTCAATAAACTGATGCAGCACTTGAGATGCTTACTCATCTATTCCAAGTAATTTGGAATACAGCTATCTATTCAATCAACTGGAAGAAATCCATATTTTTGACAATTTCAAAGAAAGGTGACCAAACAGAATTCTTAAATCATTGGACAATGTTATTTATCTCACATGTAAGAAAAAATTGTATAAGATAATTTTAAAAAATTGGTTGCAGTAGTACATTAACAAGGAGCTGTCAGAAACTCACACCGGATTTAGAACAGGACATGGGATGAGAGATATCATCGATGGTGTCAGATGTATCTTGGCTTAGAGTTGACAATACCAGAAGGAGGTTTGCTATTGTTAAGTGGTTCACAGTCAAGTACTGATTTTACAGTACCATACCAAGGGGATGCTTACTTGTGCTTTATTGACTATGCAAAGACTTCCAACTATGTGGATCATAACACACAATCGAAAACGTTATGAACAATGGATATTCCAGAACACTTAACTGTATTCATGATGAATGAAGATCAAAAAGCAGTTGTTCAAACAGAACAAGGGGTTTAAAATTAGGAAAAGTATGTGGCAGCATTGTAGAAGCTAGAGTATATTAAGAAAAACATAGCATTAGGATACAAGGAAGTTTCATTAGCAACCTGTGATATGCAGGCAATACAACATTGTTTGTTGGAAGCAAAGAGGACTTGAAATACTTGAAGATCCAAAACTAAGCTCCAGGATGGATATCACTTTAAAGTAAGGAAAACAAAAATCCTCAAAAATGTATCAATAAATAACAGCATAATAAATAGAGAAAAAAATGAAATAACAGATTTAATTTTGCTTGGATCAACAACCAACATTCATAAAGTCAGCTGTCAAAAACTTAAATGACATATTTGCAGTAGGCAAATCTACTGCAAAATACCTATTTAAATTACTAATGAGATGAATTGACAGAGATGCCACAGCAATTAACTCAAGTGTAACGACAACTGTGAGAATGGCATAGGCCAAGTAGGCTTCTGTTCTGTTGTGCATAGGTTCAATATAAATTGGAACTGACTTGAAGATGGTACAGAGCCACTGTACCAAAAGAAAATGGCTGATGTTCAACCCTTTCAAGAGGCGGCATATGATCAAGAGCCAGTGATAAGAAAGGAAGAAGTCCAAGGTGCATTGAAGGAACTGGCAAAGAACAAAGCACCAGGAATTGATGGAATACAAATTGAAATATTTCAGGAAAGTGAGGTGGCACAGAAGGCACTCACTCATCTATGCCAAGAAATTTGGAAGACAACTATCTGGCTAACTGATTGGAAGAGATCAGTATTTATGCCTGTTCCAAAGACAGATAACCTAACAGAAAGCAGAAATCACTGGATATCTTTGATATCCCACATGAGTAAGTTTTACTAAAGGTAATACAGAAATGGCTGCAAGCATACATTAACAGAGAACTTCCTAAGGTTCAAGCCAGATTCAGAATAGGATGTGAAAAAAGGGATATCATTGCTGATGTCTGATGTATCTTGCCTGAAAGCAGAGAATATTATAAAGATATTTACCTGTGCTTTACTGACTGTGCAAAGTCTTTTGATTGTGTGGATCATGACAAGCTATGGACAACATTACAAAGTAAGAGTATTCCAGAACACTTAATTGTGCTCATGAGGAATCTGTACATGGACCAAAAGGCAGTTGTTTGAACAGAACATGGGAACACTGAATGGTGTAAAATGAAAAAAAGGTGTGAGACAGGGTTGTATTCTTTCACCATACTTATTCAACCTGCGTGCAGAGCAAATAATCTGAGAAACTAGGTTATATGAAGAAAGTCGTGACATCAGGATTGGAGGAAAACTCATTAACAGCCTGCAATATGCAGATGATACAACCTTGCTTGCTGAAAGTGAAGAGGACTTAACATATTTACTGATGAAGATCATAGACCATAGCCTTCAGTATGGATTGCATCTCGGTGTAAAGAAAACAAAAATCCTCACCACTGGCCCAATAAACAACATTCTTATCAACAGAGAAAATATTTCAAGGACTTCATTCTTCTTGGATCAACTATCAATACTCACCAAAGCAGCAGTCAAGAAATCAAACGACGTATTGCATTAGGCAAATCAGCTGCACAAGACCTTTTTAAAGTGTTGAGGAACAAAAATATCAGCTTGAGGACTAAGGTGCACCTGACCCAAACCATGGTATTTTCCATAACCTTATATGCATGCGAAAGCTGGACAATGAAGAATTGATGCTTTTGAGTTATGGTGTTGGAGGAGAATATTGAAAGTGCCATGGGCTGCCAAAAGAACAAACAGATCCGTGCTGGAAGAAGTGCAGCCAGAGTGCTCCTATGAGGCCAGGATGGGCCAAATTTTCTCTCTCATTCTTCGGATATATTTGCAAAAGGGACCAATTGCTGGGGAAGGATATCATGCTTGGTAAGGTGGAGGGTCAGAGAAAAAGAAGAAGACCTCCAGTGAGATGGATTGGCAAAGTGGTAGCATCAGTGGGCTCAAGCATGGCAACAATTGTGAGATTGGCCCATGATTTTGTTCTGTTGTGCATAGGGTAACTATGAGTCGGTAACAACTGGATGGAACCTAACAATAACAAAAAAAAATTCTTACTAAATTTTTATATACTTATTCAACCAATTACTGATTATGTCTTACATAATTTCGGATGAAAATCTGTAGTCATTGTGATATTTATTCCTATTTTTATAATGTGCTATTGCTTTTATGTTGCTTTTAAGAATTTATTTTTCAATAAGTTCATCATTCTGACAGACATATTTTGCTTTGTAGTTTTATGGTTTTCTCACTGGGGTTCTTTGAAGTTCTTATAATTCAAGTTTATAGTTCCCATCATAATGAAATTTTTATCCTTTAACAATTACTTTTTCGATTAGGTATCCCATTCATTGCTTCTTGTAGTCCAATTATTATTTTGAAGTTTTGTCTAGGATTTCTGAGGAGCTGCTGATGGATTTAAATAAGATAAATTTTTGTTAGCAGAGCAGTATTCATTCTACTGCCCCACTCAAGGACTGTTGTCCAATTAAATGTAGGTGTAACCTATGACTTACGATTCTCAGGACACTGAGATTCAATTGACTTTCTTGGCTATATTTCTCTGTGATTCAGTTTGAATAATTCATATTTATGTCCTAAAATTAAATTATGTTTCTGAAGTATCTAATCTGCAATATTTTCCAGTGACTTTCTTATTTTATTTTATTTCAGGCATTGCTTTTTTTTTATTACTAGAAGTTATGTTAGTTTCCTGTAAATATCCTTCAATTCATTACTCATTATTTTCATGTTTTCTTTTACACAGTGCTTTAAAAAATGCTATTAAATTTCTTTGAATATCTTTGTTCATATCGTCTCCAACATTTCTGACTCTGTCAAAAATTTAATCTTAGTTGTGGTTGACAATTTTCTATTTTACAGCATCTATTAATTTTTATCTGATAATGGGAATTTTTCTTGTGTTTCAAAATACAGAGATGTATAGTATTGTGCTGTCATTTTAAAGATTATTGAACTTTATTCATGCATGCAAGTTTACTTGAGATTATTTAACCAGTGGAAGGAAATTTTTAATGTTCTTTAATATAGATTTATAGTTGACTTTGCCCTGTCTTTTGATTGTTGCTTTCAAGTTAATTTTATCTTCACATATGCAGAGTGGAACTACTCCATTTGTCTGTAAAGATTAGGTCTTTTTACAAGAGATCCCCAAGCCTGTCTCCTGAGGCACCTGAGTATGTTTGAATTATTATCATTTCAGCTAATGTTCAAGTGCTTAACTGTTTGCACCACTCAAACTGTTTTTTGTTTTGTTTTGTTTTGTTTTGTTTTCCTACTACCCAGGTTTGACCCTTGAATCTTTTCTGAATTCCCTGGGTCTTCACTGATTACTCTCTACTCTCTATATTTGGAACATAAATATGTTTCAGTCCTTTATAAACGTTGTTAATTTTTCAGGTAAATGTTTGCAGTCATTCTATGTCTGACCTCACTAGCTTTCATGCTACTCATGCACATACTCGTATTAAGTAGCTATTAGTTGTTGTTGTTGTTAAATGCTGTCAAGTTGGTTCCATCCCATAGCAATCCTGTATAGGATTTCTAAGGAAGGGCTGGTGAGTTTGAACCAGCAACCTTTCAGTTCAAAACGGCCTTGTGGTCAACTGCTTATCTTGCAGAGCCACACCAGGACTTCATATGTAGTAGCAGACTCTTACAAAATCAGTTCAGTTTCCTAGAGTTTATTTATTTGTTGAATTCTCTACAATCCTGCAGTCTACATTGCAAATTCTAACTATCTGTCTACCCAAACTCCAGGTTCTGTCTTATTTACTATGTAGAACCAGTGTGCTCTGCATGAATTTCCCATTCTTAAACATAATATAAAAAGTGCCTTCAGGTAGAAAGTGAATACCTCATCTATTTCACTTCTCCTATGTTCATCATCCATGCACTATTGTCCAATGTCTGGGAACACATGTTTGATATATTTTGCTTAATTATCTGAATGTGTAAAGAAGGAATCATTTGGCACAAATTTCCCAATTATAGAAGGAATCAGAAAGACCTTTCTTTTTTTAAACAAAATGATCAAATAAACCAATAAAGTTATTTTGTGTCTTTAGTTGTTGGACAAACCAAACAAAACTCATTGACACCAAGTCAATTCCAACCCATAGCTACCTGACTGGGCAAAGCAGAACTGTTCCTTAGAGGTTTTTTTTGTTTTTGTTTTTATTATTTTTAAGTGCCTTAGAGTTGATTCTGACTCACTATGACTCAATATATGGTTTCTGAGGATTTCTGATATGGCACTGTAGGAATAGCACTGCACTGCAAACCACAAAGTTGGCAGTTCAAAGCCACCAGCTGCTCAGTAGAAACCATATACTAAGTAATTATGAGTTGGAACTGACTCCATGACACTTAACAACAACAAAATATACTTTTGTCTCATCTTTCTTCTGGGAAGTGTCTGGTGGGCTTGAACCATATACCTTGTGGTTCAAAGTCCAGTGCTTATCCTGCAGAGTCACCCTGCTTATAACCTTAGAGTTTGTTGTTGTTATTAGTTGCCATCGAGTTAGTACCGACTCATAGTGATCCTATGAGCAACAGAATGAAAAATTGGGAGACTGTAAATCTCTCCAGAAGCAGACAGCCTCATCTTTGTTCAGTGACATGTGATTTATAGCAAGCATTTACTTTTAAATCATTTTTTTTTAATACAGATACTTTAATTTTCAAGCAAAATGTTTTAAATTATTAATAATTAAATAAATTAGAGTATTATATTAAACTCTAAATGTTTTAATATCTCATTTCACTATCAAGAAAGACCCTATTTAAAGGTATACTATAGGATTACCATATCTAGAGTACAGTTCTACTCTGCACATTTGGTGTCACCATGAATTGTAGTAAGACTCAACGACAACTAACAGCATTTCTAAATCTGTTAAAAAGTGCCAAGTCTCCATTGTTACATATTTACATGTGACAGCTGCAAATGCAGATTATGTAGGTATGTCAAATTGACAACTCAAATACCACAATCAGCACTGTCAGAGGTTCTTTACGATTTGTTTAAATGGTGAATAATAACTTTTGGTATTGTTCCGAAGAAAATAAAGTGCAACTTTTATCAAATTATACTGTCACAAGAAAATTAAAAGTATGTAAAAAACTTGCAAAAATGCAGTATGCTTACTTTATATGTTAAAAGCATTTACATCTCAGGCTTACTCCATTTTATTGTCTATTTTTGATTTATAGTAACCTTGGTGACACAGTGGTTAAAACACTCAGCTATTAACCAAAAGATCA
>NW_006408985.1:1037946-1038405 GCF_000296735.1 Chrysochloris asiatica
TGGAAACAATTAAAAACCTACAGAGAGGGGTCCAAACAATCGATAATATAATATCAGAAATAGGCAATACACTGAAATGGTAAAGGAGTAGAATAGAAGAGATGGAAGGCAGAACTAGTGATCAGGAAGACAAATCTCTCAGTACCACTAATATAGTAGAGCTATCAGAAAAAAAGGATAAAAAAAATCTGAAGAAGGTCTAAGATTCAAATTGGACAACATGAAGAGGAAGAACTTAAGAATTATTGGCATTCCAGAACAGGAAGAATCACACAAGTTCACAGAGGAAATAGTTGAAGAACTGCTGGAAGAAAATTTCTTTAACATCCTGAAAAGTGAAAAGATAAACATTAAAGAAGCTCAATGAACTCCAGGAATGATAAACCCAAAAGAAAATCACCAAAAACATAATAATCAATTTTTCCAAAATCAAAGATAAGGAGGCAATCCTGAAAGCAG
>NW_006408985.1:1043355-1044050 GCF_000296735.1 Chrysochloris asiatica
ACTTCTTCAGTCTGAAATTGATCAAACATTCAATCAACATGTATAGATCAGTAGTGGTGATTGGAATGCATAAGTTGGGAGCAAAGAGGAAGGACCAGTAGTTGGAAAATATGGCCCTGGAGATAAAAATTATGCTGGAGATCGCATTACAAAATTCTGCACAATCAATGATTTGTTCTTCAGTGGCAGTACTAATCTCTGATAAAATAAATTGTAAAGCAAAAGCCAGCATACAAAATAAAGATGGACATTAGCTCATGATTAAAGGGACAATTGAACAAGATGACATAACCATAATAAATAACAATGCTCCCAATGAAAGAGATATAATAGATTTGAAGAAAGAAATTGAGGAATCTACAATAATCTTGAGTGATTTTAATACACTGCTTTCATGTTGATTGAATGTTAAGCCACAAAACAGAGATCCATAAATTAACAAATATCAAAATACTACAAAGCATCTTCACAGGCCACAATGAATTCAAATTAGAAATCAACAATAGGAAGACCAAGGAAATAAAGTCGAACATATGGAAAGTGAATAACACCCTGCTGAAAAGTGACTGAGTAGTAGAGGAAATAAAACAGGAATTCATAAAATTCCTAGAAACAAATTAGAATGAAAACACAACATATCAAAATCTTTGGGACACAGTGAAAGCAGTACTGAGAGGACAATTTATTGCAATAAA
>NW_006408985.1:1044984-1046064 GCF_000296735.1 Chrysochloris asiatica
TTTTTTTTTTTTTTTTTAATGATTGTGTTCACCTTTATTTCTTTTCATCTTGTGATACAGGCATTTCACACATAACAGGGTTGCAAGCCCAAGACAGAATCAAAACTAAGACAGTATGTGGTCACCTGCTAACTTCTAAGAAGACTCAGAAGAGTAAGATTCACATCACCATTGTGGGAGGAATGGCTCCAGCGGTTTACATAAAGAAGTTATGACAAGAAGGCCTGGGATTACTGAGATTGTAGTCATCATTCTCAATAATCAGTTGTGGATTGCTGTCTTGGACTTCTTGCAGCAGCTTTTGCATTTCAGTATTAAATGCATCTGTCTTTAACCTCAGTTTAGTTAGGGAAGAGTTTTGGAGCACTGTACTCTAAAGCATCTGGAATCACTATGAGTCAGAATCATCTTTATGTCACTAACTTCGTTTCACTGGAATGTTCCTAGATTGCAAATGAAGATTTGGTAGAAAAAACAGTATCAGGGTGATAGTCGGTAAATTAGCAATCTACCGTAGAAATTTGAGTATAATGGTACATTTAAGCAGATTGGTGTGATAGCAGAAAAAAAAAAAAAAAAGTAATGAGCATAGGTTTAAGTGCATCAGTATGCAAACATAAGCATATAAATGAAAGGTAAGTTGGTATCCTAAGATTCAGGAAAACTGTAAGAAAATTAGAGGTATCGGTAAAAGAATGTGAAAAATGAAGAGGTTAGAGAATAAAAAAGCTAAACATACTAATTTCAATTTAGACATTAGTGAGGAAATCTACCAAAATTCATTAAGAAAATAGGAAGGAAAGCATATTTTGAAAATAACAATGAAATCATTTTCAGAAATTATATTACATTCTAAGAGAGCAATCTGTAGAAGCCTCCAGATAAATGGGGGGAAAAAAAGAATTAAAATAGAAGGAACATTTGGCTAGGGTTTAAAAGGACTATTAATGTTTTCCTGATTACCAGTAGCTAATGTGAACAAGAGCCAATGATACTCAGAGAGGAAGTCTGAAGTGCATTGAAAGAAGCGGCAAAGAACAAGGCACCAGGAATTGATGGAATAAAAATTGAAATCTTTCA
>NW_006408985.1:1047493-1059478 GCF_000296735.1 Chrysochloris asiatica
TTCTGCTGTGCATGGGGTCGCTATGAGTCGGTTCCGACTAGATGGCACCTGACAACAACAACAACATTAATGTTTTCCTGATTACCACTAGCTAATGTGATTTCCACTTTCTTGTCAATTATACTGAGAAAAGTAAATGGAATGACTTAAAATTAATTGACAGGATTTTCTGTTCCAAACCAAATGTTCATGTTTTGGGGAACAAAGATGTGGCAAATATCTTGGGCTTAATGTTAAGCATCATCATGCAATACCACACAAAGTATTAATTTCACCTATGTTCTAAACTGCTACTGACTCCAATCCATGGAAAACACATGTAACACAGACAGAAACGTCCAGTTCAATGCTATCTTCAGAACTTTTGATAGGACTGTTAGCATTGTATTAACCTTTGTGTATTCTGAGTGCATTTCACTTTGCAGAGCTAAGATGAAATCAGGAGCATCATACAGAAAGAAAGGTAAAGATGATTTAAGAGGGCAGAAAGAAGGAAAATAACAAAATGGATGTCAGAAGAGACTCTGAAACTTGTTCTCCAGTGTAGAGATGCTAAAGCAAATGGAAGACGTGAGGAGGTCCAAGACCTAAATATTAGTACACATTCCAAATTGAGGTGACCCAATGGAAAGAAGAAATCATGGGAAGATATCAATAATATCCCATACAAGCAAAATATTCTAAAGGTAATTAAAAAATGGCTCAAGCCAGAAAATTTAGAGCGTTCCAAAGGAGCTCTGGTAGCATAGTGGTTACAAATCAGGCTGCAAGCCGCAAGGTCAGCAGTTTGAAACTACCAGCGGTTCCGCGGGAGAAAGATGAGGTGGTCTGTTCCGGTAAAGATTTACAGCCTCGAAAACCCTGGGTAGGGTCGCTATGAGTCGGAACTGACTCCACTGCACATAACAACAACAACAAGCCATAGAAAGAAGAGGACCTGAAACAAGGGATATCATTGCTGACATCAGTTAAATCTTGGCTGAAAGTAAAGAATCCTTTAAATAGTTTTCCAAGGAATGACTGATGAATTTGAACTGCTGAACTTGTGATTCAAAACAACCTTGCAATTCATTGCATTAATCCATAACTGTATAAATTCCAGATTTCAAATATTCAATGATTAAGCAATATTAAGCAAACTGTTTAAAACTGAAGTCCTAGGATAGAATCACAAAGAAAATAAGGTATAGGAATATTTGTTGTTTTAGTCAGGTGCCATAGAATCGGTAACTACTCATAGCAACCCAATGCACAACAGAACAAAACACTGCCCGATCCAGGGCCAACCTCACAATTGTGGCTACACTTGAGCCCATTGAAGCTGCCACTTTGCTAATCCATCCCACTGGGGTCTTCCTTTTTTCTCTGACTCTCCACTTTACCAAGCATGATATCCTTCTCCAACAACTAGTCCCTCCTGATAATATGTCTGAAGGATGAGACAGTAAGTTTGGCCATCCTGGCCTCCAAAGGAGCACTCTGACTGCACTTCTTTCAACACAGATCTGTTAATTCTTTTGGTAGCTCATGGCACTCTGAATATAATCCTCCAACACCTTAACTGAAAAGCAGTAATTCTTCTATGGTCTTTCTTATTCACTCCCCTGCTTTCACATGAATATGAGGTTATTGAAAATACCATGGCTTGGATCAGGTGCACCTTAGTCCTCAAGCTGACATTTTTGCTCTTCAACACTTTAAAAAGGTCTTGTGCAGCTGATTTGCCTAATGTAATACGTCGTTTGATTCCTTGAGGGCTGCTTCCATGAGTGTTGATGGTTGATCCAAAAAGAATGAAGTCCTTGACAAATTCAATCTTTTCTCAGTTGATAAGAATGTTGTTTATTGGTTCAGTGATGAGGATTTCTGTTTTCCTTACACTGAGATGCAATCCATACCGAAGGTTGTGGTCTTTGATCTTCATCAGTAAATATCTTAAGTCCTTTTTTCACTTTCAGCAAGCAAGGGTGTATCATCTGCATATTGTAAATTGTTAATGAGTCTTCCTCCAATCCTGATGCCACATTTTTCTTCTAGAACTCAGCTTCTCAGATTATTTGCTCAGCATACAGGTTGAACAAGTAAGGTAAAAGAATACAACCCTATCACACACCTTTCTTAATTTTAAACCGTTCAATGTTCCCATGTTCTGTTCGAACAACTGCCTCTTGGTCCTTGTACAGATTCCTCATGAGCACATTAAATGTTCTGGAATACACATTCTTTGCAATATTTTCCATTGTTTGTCATGATCCACACAATTTAAAACCTTTGTGTAGTCAATAAAGCACAAGTAAACATCTTTCTGATATTCTCTGCTTTCAGCCAAGATCCTTTGGACATCAACAATGATATCCCTCATTCCATGGCTTCTTCTGAATCCAGCTTGAACTTCTGGAAGGTCTCTGTCAATGTATGTTTTCAGCTGTTTCTGTATTACCTTTAGTAAAACTTTACTCACATGGGATATCAAAGATAATGTCTGATGATTTCCACATTCAATTGGGTAACCTCTGTTTAGAATGGGCACAAATGTGGATCTCTTCCGATAAAATTTCTTGGCACAGAGGAATGAATGCGTCCTGTGCTGCCTCACTTTCTTGAAAGATTTCAGTTTTTATCCCATCAATTCCTTGTGCCTTGTTCTTTGCCAATTCCTTCAATGCACCTTGGACTTCCTCCTTCAGTGTCATTGGCTCTTGATCATATGCTATCTCTTGAAATGGTTGAACATTGACCATTTCCTTTTTGTACAGTGACTCTGTTTATTCCTTCCATCTTCTTTAGTTGGTTTCTGCATCATTCAATAATTTTCCTAGAGAATCCTTCAATAATGAAAGTCAACACTTTAATAGGAGTAGTAGGATACACACACACACACACACACACACACACACACACACAATGAAGAATAAGGAGAGATGAAGTGTTGAGGTCCTATGTCGGGTTCTAGCCTTGACAAGGAAGTGTGGATGTCACAAAGAAGGGAGATCTGGCGGTGAAAGGGATAGAGACAGAGAGAGATGAAATATATACAAAAAAAAAGACACACAGATATGATGCAAGCTGGCAGGTAGACAGATCTGCAAACATATTGCCTAGCATTGCCCAGCATTGCACAGCATTGCATGCAGAACTCACTGCACCTCAGCCTTTTATTCTCTTTTTTGGGGAGGGATTTATTACAAAGGAAGGATGTAATTCACAAAGGGAGGATGTTACAAAGGGAGGATGTGATTAATCATTCAAAACAGGACATAATGATTCACAGGAACAACTTTCAAGATATTTTCACAGTTTTTTCTTAACAATCTAACATTTTTATTTTTACAGAAAAAAGGTTCAATCAAGCTTTTATATATTAATTTTTAGGCTTAAATGATCTAGAGTAGCGACGTATGGTTTCTTAAGGATACATAACATAAAGCAAGGTTCCTGAAAGGAGCCAAGCTGTCTCTATACACTTTGCAAACTTTTGTTTGTGAGCAAGATCTCAGGCACTGGGCTTCATTTATCTATACCTAAAATGCTACATTGTTCTTAATTATCACATTCCTATATACTTTCAGGAGGAAGAAGAGCATCTGGGTTAAACTGATTATATTCAGATGTGGTTCAATGGGGCTGCCACTGATCAACCCAAGGTGTGCGTATGCTGTCCCCAGCAATGAAGAGTTCAGATGACAAAACTATTGGACAAAGAAGCTGAAACTTATATACGTAACTCTATTATAATCAACATAATTTTAGCATACATCTCTTAAATTGATTTACATCCATAGGTAAAAAATACTACAATCACTGTCTCATTCAGTTTTATTAAAGGAAGCAACACATTTTCTAGTGTGATATGTGTAGTAACATGTTATTTTAATCAGCATTATTAAACTAGCTGGATGTTTTTGTGACTTAAGTGCATTCAGCTTAATGCATGTCAGTTAATACAATTTTTGCAAAGCACTATCAGGGACCATTTAAACATGGCAAATAGCCAATAATACACTCAACAAAGTTTTTCTTGTTTCTTTTCTTTTTAAAGTTAATCTATCCATCTCTTAAATTAGATTAGATAAGTTATGCAATCAAACAGAACTACTTCCAGGATGTTTATTTTATTTAGAAAATGGACAGGGATAATAATTTTGACATGTAAATTTTAATGCTGTTGACAAATTATATTATCCCCTATTGGTATTTTATTCAGATATGTTTTTGTAACATTCATACTTTTATTTATATTTTGATATTTAATATAAATATAAAATATTGTTATATTATTTTCACTTATAACACTTCAAAAGGAGCCCTGATAGTGTGATCGATTACAAGTTGGCCTCGTAATAAGCTTGAATCTAGTTGTCACTCTGAGGGTGAAAGATGAAACGTTCTACTCCTGTATAGATTACAGCTGCAGAGACTCTATACAGACTCAACAGCACATAACCACCATAATACTTCAAATAAAATAAAACAAAATAACTAATCAGTTTGTTATTGTTGTCAGGTATTGTCAACATGGTTCTGACTCATAGCAACCCTCTGTGTGACAGAATGAAACACTGTGCAGTTCTGCATCTTCATCACAATTGTTGTATCTGAACCCACTGCTGCTGCAACTGTGTCAGTACATATCCTTGAGGAGTCTTCCTCTTTTTTGGTGACATTACCAAGCATTATGTCATTCTCCTTGTTTGATCAACTTATTTTGTGTTCATTGTGATATATGTCCTTATGTAACATAACTATATAAAGAAAAACCAAATAAAGCATAATAGAAAATTACTTGATCACATCTGAAGAAAGGAAACAAAAATATTATGTGCTAAAATTGATATATTTTTGCAAATCACCTGATAAGTGAAAATGATAGCAAATTTATATACTAAATCTCTTATAACTGCATTATTTCAAGTCTAATTTTTTACATATATTCATAAATGATCCTGGAATTAAAAGTAGCCAAGAAATTACCTAAAGGAAAAATTATTACTCATAATAAAGAACAGTTACCAAAACATTATTAACAACCAAAAATATAATTAAAACTTTCATGGGAATGGGTCAAATTAGAAATACAATTTTTATTCACTCAATTAATTCTTTTCACATACATTACCTGAACTGTATTAAGAAATCAATATGTAAAATTAAAGTTAGCAAAGTATTATGCAACTCCATTCTGCAAGATATGATGGGGATTCGTTTGAGTTCCCCGCCCGCCACCCGCCATCCTCCTTCCATTCTCTCATTAGTCTGCCACCGCTTCCTCAGCAACCTGCCATCGCTTTGAACGCCTGACCCGCAGAGCAGTGTCCTTGGCGCAAAGAGGCCGGACTTGGAGTTGCCGCAAGAGTGCCTTTCATCTGAGAAGTTCAAGGTATTTTATAGAACTTCTGCCACACAGACTGTGCATCTCACGGTACAATTGTAAGTGATGGCTGCCATCAGGAAGAAACTGATGATTTTTGGTGATGGGACTTGTGGCAAGACCTGCTTGCTCATAGTCTTCAGCAAGGATCAATTTCCTGAGGTGTGTGTGCCCACAGTGTTTGATAACTATGTGGCAGATATTGAAGTGGATAGAAGGCAGGTAGAATTGACCTTGTGGGACACAGCTGGGCAGGAAGATTATGATCGTCTGAGGCCCCTCTCTTACACAGACACTGATGTTATACTGATGTGTTTCTCCATTGACAGCCCTGATAGTTTTCTTTTAAATCCCAGAGAAATGGACCCTGTAAGTCAAGCATTTCTGTCCCAAAGTGTCTATCATCTTGGTTGAGAATAAGAAGGATCTTCGGAATGATGAACACACAAGGCCAGAGCTAGCCAAGATGAAGCAAGAGCTGGTCAAACCTGAAGAAGGCACAGATATGGCAAATAGGATTGGTGATTTTGGGTACCTGGAGTGTTCAGCAAAAACAAAAGATGGAGTGAGAGAGGTTTTTGGAAAGGCCACGAAAGCGGCTCTGCAAGCAGACGTGAGAAGAAAAAATCTGGGTGCCTTGTCTTGTGAAACCTCGCTGCAAGCACAGCCTTTATGCGGTTAATTTTGAAGTGTGTGATTACTGGCCTTTTTCATATATCTATAATTTACCTAAGATTACAAATCAGAAGTCATCTTGCTACCAGTATTTAGAAACCAACCATGATTATTAATGATGTCCAACCCCTCTGGCTCACTAAGGCCCCTCTGACACTGATCTAACAGCCCCGCTCTGCACTCCCACCTGACACACCAGACGCTAATTCAAGAAATTTCTTAACTTCTTGCTTCTTTCTAGAAAGAGAAAAAGTTGGTAATGTTTGTGAATTAGGCTGTAACTACTTTATAACTAATATGTCCTGCCTATTATCTGTCAGCTGCAGAATACTCTGGTGAGTCACTACTTCAGAACTTTTCTCATAGGTGTTTTCATTGGCACAGCTCTGAATTGTGTATCCAGTTTTTTGAAAATGTACTCAGCCAGAAAGGCCCAGATCCATGCAGCTGTGGCAAAGTTATAGTTCTGTGGTTTCATGTTAGTTACCTTAAAGTTACTGTGTAATTAGTGCCACTTATTGTATGTTACCAAAAATAAATATATCGACACCAGACTAAATGTGGTATTTTTTGTAGAATTGGATTTCCTAATACTGATATTTATCATCTCTGCAGAAAGTGGTTTTTTTTTTGTTTGTTTTTTTGTTTTTTTAAAGAAAAGAAAGTGTATTTGAAAATAAAAGCAGATGGAAAATTCCTTTTAAAAAAAAAAAAAAAAGATATAATGGATGGCTTAGAGTTATGAGATAAGCCTAAAGAATACCAATGTTCTAGAGATGGAAGATAAATAAAAAAAATATTACTTTAAACATTTATTTATGCCACTATAAATACAGGTTAGCCATCAAGGAAGGAGGGGAATGTCATATCAGACATAGTAAAAGGACATACACATTATGAAGATGTAAGTAAAGCAGAGTGAGTCAGGAATTCCAATTAATTCAATATGACTTCAGGTCAGCAAGTTTAAGCAACAGTAGTGAGCCTAAAATGAGATAAGTAGACAAAGTCCAGATCACATAAGGGGTTTGGATTTTATCCTAAAAGCAATAAAGAGCTATTTGAGTGGTTTAAATGCAGCATGTAAATAACAAGATTTATAAATTAGATTCAATTTATTAGAATGTTTTGGAGGAAGCCATTTTTAAGAATACATATCTAAGTCAAATTCAATAAAATCTGCTATTCAAAATTTAACAATGTTCGTTCATCAGAATAGTGTACCTATGATATTCACCTCAACATGTCTGTAAGTTTATCTTACTGTGGTGGATTAGCAAATCTAGCATCCCAAGTAAGTACCTTGAGACATTCTACTCTGCAAATAAGCCTCTTACCCATATTCACCCATCCTTCCTTGCTCCATGTACTGGGAAGCCCTCTACTCTATCTTACGCTCTTGATTTTATTTATGGTGCTGCTCCCCTGCTATTCTTCTGAAGTCACTGTTTTCTGACCCTACATCAAGTAGGTTCAATGCACAGGGAACTTGGGGTCCAAGAAACCCACTCTAACCCTGACTCTTCATCCGTGATGGTAGTGAGACCCCTTTCTTACTTCTGATGCAGTTTATTTTGTATCCACATTAGAGTTCCAAATTTTCAAAATAAACCTTATTAAAAACCACTCACAAATGAATCATAAAATCCATCTGTATCTACACTCAACTTCTCTTACCCAGACACATAAGGGAAAGAGTTTACAGATTATGGCTAGAAGAAACATTAAATATTTCACTGTACTGCAGCATGGCATGATGATTATCATTCCTTATGTCACAGGAATTTGGGCTGAAAGTAGAGAATACCAGAAATACGCTTCCTTGCATTTAATTCACTATTCAAAGACGTTCAACTATGTGATCACTAACAAATTATGGATGTATTTTCAAGAATAGGAATTTCAGTAGGAATTATAGAACACTTAATTGTGCTCCTCTGGGAACTAGTTGAAAAGCCAGTCACTTGAACAGAGCAAGGGGATATTAGTGATTTAAAATTAGGAAAAATATGTGTGAAAGTGATGAATACTTTAGGCATATTTATTCAATCTGTATGCTGAACAAATAATCTGAGAAACTTGAACTATGTAATGAAGAACATGTCATCAGGATTGGAGAACGGTTCATACAGAGAACTTGCAATATGCAGATTTCACAACCCTGCTTGCTAAAAGCAAACAGAACCTGAAGCACTTACTGATGAATTACCAAAGAATGAAGCCTTTAATAAGGCTTACAACTCAATATTAAGAAAATCAAAATCCTCACAACTGAGTCAGTAAATAATATCCTGATAAATAAAAGATTGGTGTTTTTATGAAATTTATTTTACTTGAATCCACAATAAATGTTCATGGAAGCAGTGGTCAAGAATTCATAGATCATACACGTATTTGGCAAAATTCCTCCAAAAGACCTCTTAAAAGAACAAAGACATTAGTTATAAAACATAGGTGCATCTGACCTGAGACAGGGAATTTTCAGTTGGTTGATATGTGTTTGACAGCAGGAAAATGAGTAAGAGAGACGTTTATAAGTAAGAACCAAATCTTTTAAATTATGATTTTGAGAAAGAAGAGTATTGAAAGTACCGTGGACTATCAGAAAAACTAACATATCTGTTACAAGAAAAGTACAATCACAATGCTCCTTAACATTGACAAAGATAAGGCTTTGGCTTATGTATTTTATACATGTCATCAGGAGATAGTTTTGCTGTTGTTGTCAGGTGCCGTCGAGTCGGTATCAACCCATAGTGACCTTATGCACAGCAGAAAGAAACACTACCCAATCCTGGGCCAACCTCACTACTGTTGCCATGCTTGAGTCCATCAATGTTGCCACTTGGCCAAGCCATCTCGTTGGTGGTTTTCTTCTTTTTCTTTGACTCCCAATCTTACCAAACATGATATCCTTCTACAGTGACTGGTCCCTCCTGACAACGTGCCCGAAGTATGAGAAAGGAAGTTTAGCCATCTAGGCCTCCAAGGAGTACTCTGGCTGCATTTCGTCAAAAACAGATCTATTGGTTCTTTTGGCAGCCCACGGCACTTTCAATATTCTCCTCCAACACCCAAACTCAAAAGTATCAATTCTTCTATGGTCTTCCTTATTCACTGCCCAGCTTTCACATGCATATGAGGTTATTGAAACTACCATGGCTTGGGTCAGGTGCACCTTAGTCCTGAAGCTGACATCCTTGCACTTCACACTTTAAAAAGGTTTTGTGCAGCAGATTTGCTCAATGCAATACATCATTTGATTTCTTGAATGCTGCTTCGGTGAGTGTTGCTAGTTGATCCAAGAAGAATGAAGTCCTTGACAACTTCAATCTTTTCTCCTTTGATAAGAATGTTGTTTATTGGTCCAGTGGTGAGAATTTTTGTTTTCTTTACATTGAGCTCTAATCCATACTGAAGGCTGTAGTCTTTGATCTTCATCAGCAAATATTTTTAGTCCTCTTCACTTTCAGCAAGCAAGGTTGTATTACCTGCATATCGCAGGTTTTTAATGAATCTTCATCCAAAACTGATGCCATGTTTTATTTCATATAACCCAGTTCCTCAGATTATTTGCTTAGCATACAGGTTTAATAAGTATGGTGAAGGAATACAACCTTGTTGAACACCTTTTTAAATTTTAAACCATTCAGTGTTCCCATGTTCTGTTAGAACAAGTACTTCTTGGTCCATGTACAGATTCCTCATAAGCATAATTAAGTGTTCCAGAATATTCATACTTCGTAATGTTGTCCATAGCTTGCTATGATCCACACAATTGAAAGCCTTTGCGTAGTCAATTAGGCACAGGTAAACATCTTTCTGATATTATCTGCTTTCAGCAAAGATCCATTGGACATCAGCAATGATATCCCTTGTTCCACGGCTTCTTCTGAATCCAGCTTGAACCTCTGGAAGTTCTCTGTCAATGTACGATTGTAGCCATTTCTGTATTACCTTTAGCAAAACTTTACTCACATGGGATATCAAAGAGATAGTCCAATGATTTCTGCATTCCGTTAGGTCACCTCTCTTTGGAATGGGCACAAATATGGATCTCTTCCAATCAGTCGGCCAGATAGTTGTCTTCCACATTTCTTGGCAGAGAAGAGTGAGTGCCTCCTGTGACATTATGTTTACTAAAGAAGAAGGTCAATGATAAAGAGGGAGACCAAATTAACCGATGACACAGTGACAACAACAATGAGCTCAAACATCAAACCAATGTAAAGATTTCGCAGGATTGGGCAGTGTTTCATTCTGTTGTGCTGGGAGTCAAAACCAACTGGACAGCACCTAACAACACAACGTGAAATTCATAGGCAAACAAAAAAATTGCTTTACCTAAAATATTAATTCATCCATATACTCACCTGCTTTTATATTTTTAAAATAATGAATGGGTAACATTTAATCCAAATGCACTTTGCCAATTTCGATTATTGTACCCTTATATTGAGTACTGGTGCTACATTGTAGGTTAAGCACTGAACCATCATTACTATATGATATTTTTTTCTCTTTGTTTAAATTCATTCTCTTTAGTTTGCCCCAAAGACTTTGAGTAGTATTTATAAATAATATTCATAGCTGATTTTACTCTTGGCATTCACAAGATTAAATTTTATTTGCCTAAACAAAAATCATAAACAGACAAAAATAATGCCAATTTGTCTCATTGTGGTGTCTTTGTGATGCTGTTATCTATGTCACTGGCATTTTTTTTAATGTTTTATTGTGAATTATATGATAGTTTACATGAGAGAACTTTAGTTTTACATTCATTCTATCATGTATCGTTTCATTGCCATGGTTTCAATCCCCTCCATGCATCATCAACCGACCAAAGGGTATACTCTACAAACCCGCCCCCTACACTCCCCCCTCCACCCAGCCCCAGTCTTCAGCACACAGTCCCTCTCCCTTTCTGGATCCAAAGTCCCCAGCCACTTAATCACTGCACGTCATCGTCTCTGCCTCGATCTCAGGCATAGCTGCTTCTCTGGGTAGGATCCCGCTCTCAGCTCTTCTCCGTTGATGGTCCCAGAGACCTCCGCTCCTAGACTGGAGAGTTAATAACTCCCTTCCTTGCTATAAAATGTCTACCTTTACATTTCCAATCCTCACAATCAGTCTTGATAACAATTATTCACTATTGTATCACAAGTGACCCATCTGTATTTCATTTCATCAGCTCCACCTAGACAGATTGGACAGTATTCACTAGAGATTTTGCCTTCCTCCATGCCCCCTGGCTCTAGATTCCATCTTGAAAGTTTGTAAGCCAGTCACTTCTTGCATTTGTAGTCCACCCCCACCCCATTTTGGGTATCCAATGTCCAAGTTTCCCATCTCTGTCTACTCTGTGTGTGGAGGGGGTGGGAATGATTCTTGCAGTAAGGATTTGTTCCCTCTTTTAAGTTACTGCATCCATAGGTGTAGGTCAAGTTCATCAAATTGTATCAGATCACTCTTTTTTTCCTCTTCTTTCTTCTCCTGGTTGAGCTCTGACAATCTGGTCATCGAGGCAAGGTCAAGTGGGTACCATCTGCAAGTGTGGGCATTCTTGTGCATATGCCCTCTCTTCCTATCAGCTGGTAGCTTTACTCTCCACTCTATTCCTCTGTGGCCAAGCCACTGACTCTGGGCCCAAGAGTCCCCAGGTGTCCCCACACTGCTAGCCAACCAAGTCTCCACCCAGGTCCACAGAAGCCCACCAAACATTGTAGGGCTTAGCTTGCAGCTTCATTGCTGCTTTTACCCCACTTCCCCCTATCGGTGATGAGTGTGGTCACCAATCAGAGCATGTATTTCCGTTGAGTCTTAGTCTTGGAAGGGGGTTTGCATTGAGGGGACCCCACCACTTGCCTTGATGTTCCCTGGGCAAGCAACTTGTTTGTTCTTGTAGTAACAGTTCCTCTGCCTCTATTGTTTTGTATTTT
>NW_006408985.1:1063703-1066158 GCF_000296735.1 Chrysochloris asiatica
TTAGCTTGGTATATTTTTTCCCATCCTTTCACTTTTAATCTGTTTCTGTCTCTGTGTGTGCGATGTGTCCTTTGCAGACAGCATATTAAAGGATCTTGTTTTCTTATCCATTCTACCACCCTCCGCCTCTTAACAGGTGCATTTAATCAATTTACATTCAGTGTAATTATTGATAAGTATTGATTAATTGCTGCCATTATATTTGTTTTTTTTTTGTGGTGTTGATGCTTCTTTGTTCTGTTTGTCTTTCTCTGTTGAATTTGTGATTTTTGTGTTCTTTCTTGTGAGTTTCCTCATAGTTTTAATGTTTTCATATTCTTCTTAGATTCTTAATCTCTTGGTGTGTTGTGAAGTGTTAATTTTCTTTGAGGTTGCCTTATAGTCCATTACTTTTTCTGTCCATTTAGGGCAGTCTATTTTATCCTGTAATCGTCCTGACCTTCTCACTATCTGGATCTCTTTTCTTACTGTTTACCTTCATTTACATTATACTTGTTTTGATCATAGACTGACCTCCCAGAGTCTCTGAGTTTGTTCTTATAGTTTTGTCCTGTTCTCAACTCTTCCTTCTGTTGCCTTAATTCAGGGAGGTGCTACCACGTATGTCAGTCTCTGGTCGTTGTCTGTTCTTGTTGGTTCTCAGTCCACAGAACTGCCTTTAGGATGTTTTGTAGTGCAGGGTTGGCTTTGGTAAAATCCCATAGCTTCTGTTTATCCTGAAATGTTTTTATTACACCATCATATTTGGTTGATAGCTTTGCTGGATAAAGGATTCTTGGTTGGGAATTTTTTTTCTTCCAGGGTTTTATTTATGTCTCCCCATTGCCTTCTCAATTACATGGTTCCTGCTGAGAGATCTGAACTTAATCTGACTTTCTTGTCTTTGGATGTGACCCTTCTATTTTTTCTGGCTGCTTCAGAAGCAGCTCCTTATCTTTGAGTTTCGAGAGCTTGACTATGATATGTCTTGGTGATTTTCTTTTGGGGTCTACCCTTTCTGGAGTTCGTTGAACTTCTTGTATGTTTATCTTTTGCTTTACAGGATGTTAGAGAAATTTTCTTCCATTAGTTCTATGACTATTTCCTCTGTGGACTTGTGTGATTCTTCTTGTTCTGGAATGTCAATAATTCTAAAGCTATTCCTCTTCATGTTGTTCAACATGAATCTTAGACCTTCCTCAGAATTTTTTATCCTTTTTTGTGTTTGTTCTTCTATCTTAGTGGTATTGAGAGACTTGTCTTCCAGCTCACTGATTCTGCCTTCCATCTCATCTATTCTACTCCTCTGCCCTTTCAGAGTGCTTTCTATTTCTGTTATTTTGTTATTGATCATTTGGAACTCTTTCTGTAGGTTTTGAATTGTTTCCAATGTTGTATCTATTTTGTTTGATTGCTCCTGTAGCACTTTCCTTACTTCTTCCTTACTTTTCTCAACTCCATTGTAAAGTGTTTTGAAACATTTTATAATCATTTTTCTGAATTCTTTCTCAGACATTTCCAAGGCCTGCGCTCCTTCCAGAATGGAGTCCAGGTCTACTTCTAGGTCATTTGTCTCAGATATTTTATCTTTTTTTCTGGACATGTGCTGATATGGTCATCTTCTTTTGCTTCTTGGACATGTGTAAAGTTTATCTGTGACCCTAATACTTAACTGAGTATGTGTTTTGGTAATTTTTTATGCTTTCTGGAAGATGTGATCAGGATGTGGTCTTCCCTTTTCACTCTTTTTATTGCTTAACTCAGAGTAACTTTCACAGGTGTTGCCTGTTTCCCTGGTATATGGCAATTGGTATTGGTTCTTGCCTGGGTTTTGGTGTTTTATAAAATGTGATTGCAGCTTGGCTATTTGGCAGCAGTTTCTGACTCTTCTCGTGTAATATAGGGAGACAAAAAGTCCTCCAAAAGCAGAAGGGAGGCTATGTAACAGCTAAACAACACCAGTTGGGTAAAAAACAAAAACAAAAATTAGAGAAAGAGGAAAAAAAAATAGAAGAAAATAATGCAGCACCAACAAAAACAAGACTGGTCTAATCACAGATAAAGGAGAGGAGGTAGAGACAAAAAAGAGGAGAAAAAGAAAGAAAAAAAATCTGTAGCTTAATATATGTATGTCTTTAATGTCCTAACTCTCTTCCAGTCAATTCTGCCTTCCTCTCCTTGTTGTTGTTAAGTGCCGTTGAGTCAATTCTGACCCATAGTGACCCTGTATAGGGTTTCCAAGGAGCAGCTAGTGAGCTTGAACCGCTGACCTTGCAGTTCAAAAAGCTATGCAGTCTGGAGCATTAACACACAGCACCCCACCAGGACTCCTCTCCTACCTGTGATAAAAAAAAAAAAAAAAACTGGCCAAAAGGGGGACAGATCAGTACCTCAGCTTGGATTGAGTGTCTGTGAGGATTCCTGGCAGAAGAAACCACCAGCGGTGATGGTGGGGGGTGGCCATTTGGCTCAGGCA
>NW_006408985.1:1066258-1111855 GCF_000296735.1 Chrysochloris asiatica
AAAAAAAAAAAAAAATGCCCAAAAGGGAGACAGATCAGCGTCTCAGCTTGGGCTGTGTCTGTGCAGATTCCTGGCAGAAGAAACCACCAGCGGTGAGGGTGGGGGGTGTCCGCTCGGTTCAGGATCTACCTCTATTCACCAGAATGGAGGTGGGCAAACAGTGAGTGCACCAATTACCCGATACCAAGGAAAAAATAAAATCAGAACAACACAAAACTGACAAAGTCTATTGTGCACCTTTTCCCCAAGGTTCCCGTGGTGCTCCTCTGTGGTGTTTCTACTCCCCCTTTTTTGTCCCACCACCTGGTATTGCCCAGGATGTGGGCTCAGGGTTCAAAGCCCAGCCCGGCAGATTCAAAAGTACGTGATTTCTTATTTCGGCTCCAAACTCCACAAGCTATAAGCCTTCAAACCCTTAAAATATTCCTATCTCTGTGGGTCCGAGCCTTGGCGCTCTGTCCTGGCTCTTTTTTGCCTGGTATTCTGTGTTATTGCTGATGGCAACCTTCACTACACCTTAGTGCCATCAAGCCTCACCTCTGTCACTGGTATGTTTGTGACACTGTAGAATAGGCACTGGACTGTTAACCAAAAGGTCAGAAGTTTTAACCTACCAATTGCTGTCCAAAACCATATACAGAGTTGTTATGAGTCAGAACTTAGAGCAGTAACATTAGAACCACCAATGGTGGACAGCTTTCAGTGGGCTTCTAGACTTAGAGAGACTGGAAAAAAAGGAGAGGAATGGTTAGCTCTATGAATAGTAGCAGAAAATTGTGTTAGAAAGTGCCAGAAGATGAGGGCCTAATGTTTGAAGGTACCCAAAATAAAGAGAGGGAAGAACCGTCTCCTCAAGTAGAGTTGACCATAATGACATAAAAGAAGCAATGCATTCAGGACATTCATTTAGTTATGAAACACAATTGAAAATGTGAAGAAACATCTACAAACATCTTTTAAAACTCGGAATGTGGAATGTGCAAAGTATCAATTGAGGAAAATAGAAAATTGTCAAAATGAAACGGAATACAGTATCATTATTCTAGAAATAAGTGAGATAAAATAGACTACTTGGGTACTTATTATCAGACAATCATATGGTTTACTATGCTGTGTTTCCTTCTGTTTTATATGTGGTTACTATGAATCAGAGCCAGAACTAATTTGAGGAAACCTAACAACAATAACAGTATTTTTTCTGGCTCTGATCCATTGTGAAAATGAACAATAATAAAAGGATATTGAATATAACTGATGCATTAAAATTGGGTTGGGAAAAAAGTATTGAAAATACCTGGGACTGCCTGAAGAATGAAGAAACCAATCTTAAAGATACAATAAATATAATTAATATGATTCTTAGAAGAGAGAATGAATATATGTATGCTTGCTGACTTTGGACACTTCATCAGTGAACACTATCAATTAGAAAATGTCATAGATTTGATAAAATGAAGGGTCAGTATAAGTGATGAATATTCACAACTGGATTGATTGACACAATGGCGAAAACTATACGCTCAAACCAACCACTTGTCTGTCAGTCTGTTATACTGTAGTGGCTTGCACAGTGCTGTGATGCTAAAATACCACTGACATTTTAATTTCCAGCAGTATCAGCCATGATAGACAGGTTTCCACAGAGCTTTCTGACTAAGACAGACTAGAGAGAAAGAGACGCCAAGATCTCTGAATGGTGATTCACTGAAAATATTATGAATAATGGCAGAAAACTGGCAGATATAATGCCAGAAGAGGAACCCTTCAAGTTGGAAGGCAGTCAAAATATGAATGTGAAAGAGTCCATAATGACCTGAATGGAGCGAATCTTCTGGGACTTCATTTGCTTATGAGGCTAAACTAAAAATGAGTAGAAGCAACTGTAAATGTCCATTAATAATTGGAACATGTAATGCGCAAAATGTGGACCTAGAAAAATTGAAAGTTATCAAAAATGAAGTGGAAGACATAAAGATCTATATCCTATGCATCAGTGAACTGAAATGGACTGGAATTGGCCACTTTTCATAAGGTTTACTATTCATATGGTTTACTATTTATATGGCTTCATATGGTTTAATATTCAGAATGACAAATTCAAAAGGAATGTGTCATTCTTCATCATCAATCAGAAAATTTTAATATCTATCTTGAAGTGTAACACTGTCTGTGATAGGATAATACACATAGACCTACAAGAAAGACTGGTTACTATTTATATTACTCAAATTTACACAATAACCACTATAACTAGTGATGATTAAATTGAAGAATCCCAGTTTGGTGCTGTAAGAAAAGCCCTGGACTGCTAACAAATAGGTCGATAGTTCAAAACCACCAGTCAATCCTTGGAAAATGTTAACATGGTCACTATTAGTCAGAACCAACTTGGTGGCATTTAACAACAACAACCAACTTCTTCAGAGCACAGTCACTCTAGAGAATGAGCACTGAACTGAGTAACATGGTTGGCAATTCAAGATCACCAGCCACTACACAGGAGAAATATGAGGATTTCTGTTCCAGCAAAGATTTACAGCCTTGGAATCCAAGTACAGGATTGCTGTGATTTGAAATCCACTCAATGACACTTAACAACAACAAAAACCACCAACTTCTTCAGTTTGAAATTAGCCACATATGCAATCAGTGTGTATTGGTAATTGCTGGTGATTGAAATGCAAAGATGGGAAAAAAAAAAAACAGAAAAGATCAGTATTAGGAATATATGGCCTTGAGGATAAGAAATACTGAGGATATTATTATAGAATTTTTCAAGAATGATTTATTAAAAAACATAAAATGTGACTCTACAGATAAAGTTCACCTGATGAAATACTCAGGAATCATATTGAGTATATATGTGGGAAAAGATAAAGGAAAGCTCAATATCATCAGGCAGAACAAAGCTAAGGGGCAACTGTGGAGTAGACCATTAGTTGCTCATATAAAAGTTCATGGTGAAGCCAAAAAAAAAAAAAAAATCAAAAGTTAAATGTGAAGGTAGATGCTTTGTAGCAAGGAGGAGAGTGATTAACTTTGCAGTCTAGGAGCAGAGGTCCCTGAGACCATCAAGGGAGAAGAGTGGAAAGCAGACCCTGCCCAGAAAAGCAGTGATGCCTGAGATGAAGATAGAGATGATGACGTGGAGAGATGGAACAGCGGGGGACTTTAGACACAGATAGGGAGAGGGGCAGTTTGCTGACATCCGGGGGGTGGGGGGGTGGCGGGCAGACTTGTAGGGTATTCTCTTTGTTTGGTTGATGATGCATGGAGGGGATTGTAACCATGGCAATGAAACAATATACAATAGGATGAATGCAAAATTAATGTTCTCTCATGTAAACTATCACATAATCCACAATAAAACATTTTTTTAAAGTAACCTATAGAGCCAAAATATAACCTTTAACATATCCCACCTGAAGTTAGAGATCATCTCAAGAACAGATTTGATAAATTAGTTAGTAATGATAGAAGACCAAGTGAGTTTGGGGATGGCATCAAGAGTATCATACAGAAAGAAAGCAAAAGGCTATTACAAAGACCTGAAAGAAAGAAAAGGCAAAAATGAATGTCAGAAAAGACTCTCTGAAACTTGTTCTGCAGCATAGCACTGCTAAAGCAAATGGGAAAAAATGAGTAAATAAAGAGCTAGGCAGAATATTTCAAAGATCAGCTCAAGAAGACAAAGTCAAGTATTATAATTAAATTTTAAAAAGACCTGGATTTTTAAAACCAATAGGGAAGAAGATGCTTAGCATTTTTCAAGATGAAATAATTGAATAATAAATCCAAGTCTCAATTTGTTTTATTGATGAATTTTAGGGGCAAAATATTGAATGATGCCAAAAGTATGAACAGAAGATAGAAGAAATACATAGTCTCTATACCAAAAAGAAATGGTCAGTGTTCAAACATTTCAACAGGTAACATATAATCAAGAACTGATGGCAATAAAGAAGTCCATGCAGCATTAGTGAAAATCATGGCTTCCTGAATGGACGGAATACAAATTGGCATCTTTCAATAAAGTGTTGTAGCACTGGAGACAGTCATCTACGCTAAGAAATTTGGAAGCAAAATGCCTAGTCAATTGATAGGAAGAGATCCATATCTATACACATTCCAAACCGAGATGACCCAAAGACATGTGGAAACCATCAATAAAGTCATTAATATCACATGCAAGTAAAAATTTTGCCAAAAAATAATTTAAAAAATGACTGCAACAATAAGTTGTTGTTATTGTTGTTGTGGTTAGGTGCCATCTAGTTGGAACCGACTCATAGTGACTCCATGCACAACAGAACAAAACAATGTCCAATTATGGGCCAAACTCACTACCACTGCGACACTTGAGTCTATCAATGCTGCCACCTGGCCAATCCATCTCGTTGGGGGTCTTCCTCTTTTTCTCTGACCCTCCATCTTACCGAGCATGATAGCCTTCTTCAGCGACAGTTCCCTCCTGAGAATATGTCCAAAGTATGAGAGATGAAGTTTGGCCATCTTGGCCTCTAAGGAGCACTGTGGCTGCACTTCTTCCAAACAGATCTATTGGTTCATTTGGCAGCCCATGGCACTTTTAGTATTCTCCTCCAACACTGTAATCCAAGGGCAACAATTCTTCTACCATCTTCCTTATTCACTGTCCAGCTTTCTCATCCATATGAGGTTATTGAAAATTCCATGAATGATACAATCAAGATGGCAGATCGGGTAGACAAGCAGTGAGGAGCTCCATCGACAACAACACGGAAAACTAGGCCAAGCAGGCTCAGGAAATGGTGCTGGAGCTCTGAAACACATATAAAGGAATATTTGAAGGATTGGAGGGCTGATAGCTAGAGGAATTTGTAGGAGAATCAAGAAATCCATTGTTTTCTAATTCAAGACACTCAGCTATTCCTGGAGCCACCATCTTTGGAGAGAACATTTTGATTGTATCAGGATTGATATCGAAATTTAAAGTGACATTTTCAACATAAAATCAAATAGCCACCACTTGTCTGTCGTTCTGTGGTGGCTTGAGTTGCTATGTCACTGGTATTTTAAATAACCAGCAGGGTCACCCATGGTGGACAGGTTTCAGATGAGCTTCCAGACAAAGACAGCCTAGGAAGAAAGAGTGGTGAACTACTTCCAAATCGTTAGTCACTGAAAACCTTATGAATTATGAGTAGCAACAATATATTGACAATGAATTGTCAGAAATCCCAGCCAGATTCAGAAGAGAATTTAGAACTAGGAATATCTCTTCTGATAATTAGTGGATCTTGACTGAAAGCCAAGAATACCAGAACAATATTTCCTTGTGCTTTATTTACTATGCAAAGACTTCTGACTGTGTGGATGATAACAAAATATGGATAACATTGAGAAGAATGGATATTTTATAACACTTAATTGTGCTTATGAGGAACCTATACATAGAACAAGGGACAGTTATATCAGAACAAGGGGATAGTGAATGGTTTAAATCAGGAAAAGTAAGCTCAAGGAGTATATTATTTCATCAGAATTATTCACTTTTTATGTTAAGCAGATAATACAAGAAGTTTTATTATATAAATAAGAATATGATATTAGGTTTGGAAGGAATCTTATTAATAACTTCTTATATCCAGATGGTATAATCTTGCTTAGTGGAAGTGAAGAAGACTTTGAATACTTGCTGATGAAGGTCAAAGAGTACAGTCTTCAGTATGGATTGCACTTAAATGTATAGAAAACAAAACCCTCACAACTGGAACAATAAATAACATCATGATCAATGGGAGAAAAGTTTGAAGCTTTTAAATAGTTCATTTTGCTTGGTTCTACAATCAATGCTTATAGAAGCAGCACTCAAGAAATCAAACGATGTGTTGCATTAGGCAAATCTGCTGCCAAAGTATTCTTTATAGTATTCAGGAGCAAATATATCAGTTTAATGACTAAAGTGCATCTTACCTAACTCATGGCATTTCCAATTACTTCATATAAACGTTAAAGTTGTAAAATGAATGAAAAAGACCATAAGAGAATCAATACATTTGTATTATGGCGTTGGAGAAGAATATAGTAAGTGCCATGGACTGTGACTATAAAAAATCAACCTATGTTATATGAAGTACAGCAAGAATACTCCTTAGAAGCTAGGATGGCAAGGCTTCGTCTATCATTCTTTGGACACATTATCTGGAACGACCAGTCCCTGGAGAAAGGCATCAGAGAAAAAGGGAAAAAGCCCCCAAGGAGACGTATTGACACAGTTACAGTAACAATGGGTTCAAACGTCACAAAAATTGTGAGGAAGCTATAACCCAGGCAGTATTTTCTTCTGTTGTGCATAGGTACCCTATGCATAGGAGCATACTTGATGGCACCTAATAATAAAAACACATACTCAATCATTCCAAGAATCCTGAAGATGGCATTGAATTGAAAGCAATTTCATTCTGTTATACTTTATGTTGCTATGAGTGAGAGTTGACTGGGAGACAACAAAACAATTCTATGACCTGTTTGGAAAAAATTTGAAAAGATACCAGGAAAAGCAATTTAAAAAGAAAGTTATAACATTGCTGCATTACTGATAAAAAATTGTTACATGTTGTTAAGAAATAATTACTTTGTATTATCCATTGTACAATTATTTGATTCTCAAGTGCAAAGCTATTTAAAGATTAACATATGAACTCATTGAATCTGGAATCTTTAATTGTTAGTAAATAATTAATGTATCTAAGGCCTTCACCTTCATTGATTACAAGGAAGTTATGTACACCTTTTAGCCTTATTTGTATTATGTAAAATGATTTTTTAAAGTAGGTGAATATATAAACAAATGTTATCCAATTAATTAGGAAATCTACATTGTGCTGCTCTTTCCTCCCTCTGAAATTGGAGGTCATTGCTTGAACATGTTGAACATGATTAAAAAATAAACTTGCTGTAACTTCCTATGCATATTTAGAAATTTATTGCTGGCACCTTTTTTTAAACTTTAAATCCTTATCTTAGAATCCTTCCTTAAGAAATATATGCTTGAGGAAGAAATGTGAAACAAGCTCTTAGATAAGAGATAAGAAAAAGGAAACAATCATATTAACAACCTATTTCTACAGGCATGATACCCAGCCCATATTAAGTATTCAGTGAATGAAATTGCTACCTTATCATTTAAAATGTTTTCATAAATATAATAATATGAATTTTGAAAAATTTGGTACAGGTAATTAATAACTTTACTAATGCAATTTTGCATTATCAAAAATCATAAACTGGAAAATGTCCTTCTTATATCAAGTTGAATTTATTAAAAATCCCTCTTATCTATAAGCCTACTATTTGGTATTTGACTTTTTATCCAATAGAAATGACGGATTCAAAACAGATTCTGAATATCTTCCATATGTTGTTGTTAGGTGCCATCAAGGTGGTACTGACTCACAGTGATATTATGCACAACAGAATGAAACACTGCCTAGCCATGCATAAACCTCATAGACATTGCTACGCTTGAACCCATTGCTGCTGCCACTGTGCCAATACATCTTATTGGGGGGTCTTCCTTTTTTTTTGCTGATGCTCCACTTTACCAAGCATGATGTCCTTTATGAGGGACTGGTCCCTCCTGAGAATATGTCTGAGGTACAAGAGACAAGGTATGACCATCTTGGGTCTAAGGAGCATTCTGACTGCACTCCCAATACCAGTTTGTTTGTTCTTCTGTCAGTTCATAAGGCTTTTAATATTCTTCTCCAGAACCATAATTCAAATACATCTATTCTTCTATAGTCTTCCTTATTCATCATCCTACTTGCATTTGAGCTATTGAAAATACCATGGCTTGGGTCAGGCGCACCTTAGTTATCAAACTGACATCATTGGTCTTCAACACTTTAAAGAGGTCTTATGCAGCAGATTTGCATATTGCAATATGTCATTTGATTTCTTGACTGCTGCTTTCATGATTGTTATTGGTTAATATCAGCAAAATGAAGTCTTTGACTAATTTCTAACTTTTAGCCATTTATCTTGATATTCTTTATTGGTCCAGTGGTGAAGATTTTAATTTTATTTAACCCATACTGAAGACTAATTTCTTTGATCTTCATTAGTCAGTATTTTAAATCCTCTTCTCTTTCAGCAAGCAAGGTTATATCATCTGCATATCGCATGTTCTTAATGATTCTTCCTTCAATCCTATACTATGTTCATTATATAATCCAGCTTTTTGGAATATCTAAGCATTATACAGATTCAATAAGCATCCTGAAATAATATAATCCTGTCATATATTTTTCCTAACTTTAAACCATTCAGTGTTCCCTTGGAGTCCTGGTGTGGCTCTGTAGGATAAGCAATGGACTGCAAGGTGAGTTTGAACTGCAAGGTTATTGGTTCACATGCACCAGCCACTACTCGTAAACCCTATACAGTATTACTGTGAGTCAGAACTGACCTGACAGTGCTATACAACCATAAATGTTCCCTTGTTCTGTTAGAGCAACTCTTGTTCTTTGTACAGGTCCAAAATAAGCTCAACTAAATGTTTTGGAATATTCATTCTCGGCAATGTTGTTTGTTACTTGTCATGATCCACACAATAGAAAGCTTATGTGTAGTCAATAAAGCCCAGTCAAACATCTTTCTGCTATTCTCTTCTTTAAGCAATGATCCACCAGGCATCAGCAGAGACACCCCTTCTTCAATGCCCTTGTCTTAATCTGGCTTGAACTTCTGGTAGTTCACTGTCAATGCACTGTTGTAGTGATTCTTGAATTATTTTTAGCAAAATTTTACTTGCATGTAGTATTAATGATATTTTTTAATGATTTCTGAATTCTGTTGAGTCACCTCTCTTGGAATGGGTACAGATATGGATATCTTAAAATCAGTTGGCCAAGTAGCTAGCTGTCTGTCAAATTTCTTGGCATTGACGGGTGAGTGCCTCCCGAGATGTATAAGTTTGTTGAAAGATTTCTATTTGCATGCCAACAATTCCAGACTTGTTCTTTGTCAATGCCTTCAGTGCACCTTGGACTAATTTGTTCAGTATCATCTGCTCCTGATCTTATGGTACCTCATGAAATGGTAGAACATGTTGACCATGAAAATAGTGTCAAAAATGAATGTCACTGACCTTGACTCCATGTGGAGAAGACAAATGAAATAATTAATTCCCATTATGGACTCTGACACATCTCTCCCTACATTTATGCTACTTCACCTAATTATGATTTTGCTATCATGAAACTATTATCAGATAAGCAGAGCTTTCTTGAGTTCTATGACCTATCGCAGTGAATATCAAACTTAAAGTAAGGTGGAAACCCCTTATTTTTATCCATATGATCAGAAATGAGAATACCTTCGTACCTCTGATCTTAGTGCTGATACCTAATTTTTAAACAGTGTTGTGGAAGACTGAATACTAGACCTGTAACGTTCACCCCACAATGGGTGGTTGGTGCTACAGTCACTCTACACACTTTCATGTTATTGTTGTTAACAGATATTGAGTCAATACTGAATTATATATATCCTGTATATGGCTTCCAAGGAGTAGCTGATGGGTTTGAATTGCACACCTTTCATTTAGCAGTCTACTGATAATATATATCTAGTATTTTTTTTTTTTTTTCTTTCAGGCTATTGCCAGTTAAGACTTTAATCAAACCATATAGTTTGTTTAAGCTAATCTAAGCTATAGGACTCAATCAGCAGAATAATATTTTAAAAACATGGGCAGAAGAGATGAAGTATTTATTATTCAACATGAATTTTTCTACTAACATATCTTGTCCCATATGCATGGTTAGGTTTTTGTGTCAACTTGACTGAGGCAAGATTTGCAATGGCTTGGTAGTTGAGATTTGGTTATCTGCATGCGATAGCCAGTGTAGTTAACATTGTAGTTAACAATATGATGATTAGTTATAAGCAGGTATAATTAATTCTATGATGATTGTCTATGAGCAGTTTATAAATGAAAAGGATGTATCCTCAGAGATGTGGCCTGCTTCACTGGAATGGACACTTAGACAAACTTTACTTTCATTACGCTGGGTCTGGATCTTGCATCTGGCTCATTCTCCAAACTCTGGTTTTTGGACTTGAGTCAGTTACCTGCTTTATTGTCTATGTGTATGTCTGCCTGTTTGCCAGCTTACCAGACATACCAGCCTGCTAGCTTGCTGAACTTGCTTGCCTTCCTGGTGATCTTGGTTCATCTGACCCACAGTAGAGACTCTCCCACCTCTACAACTATAAGCCATTTCCTTTATATCAACTTCTCTTTATATATATATAAAGAGCTCTGGTAGTGTAGTGGTTATGAATTGGACTGCAAACCTTAAAGTCAGCAGATCAAAACTACCAGCTGTTCCACAGGAGAAACATGAGGCTTTCCGCTCCCGTAAAGAGTTACAGCCTCAGAAACCCTGTACATGGTCGCTATGAGTCGGTTCTGACTCCACGGCACATAACCACCACTATCTATCTATCTATCTATCTATCTATCTATCTATCTATCTATCTATCTATCTATCTATATACATATTTTTTTTTAAACTGGTTTTGCTTCTCTGTAGTACCCAGCCTAAGACACTTTTTGCTGAAATATTCTTGATTTCTGAGTTCTGATTTTATTTCATATCCTGAATACAACCTTTAACCTTATCCAACTGATTACTAATTTCATTTTAGTATTTGTTTGTTTGTTTGTTTTCTGTGTGTGTTATGTATTCTCTGATAATCCAAAACCGCCATTGTTTTAAGAGGCTGCATTTCAGGGCGAGTTAATATGGAAATAATGAAATTTAAACTTTAGGGTACCTTACCTGTGCAGGCTCATTTTAAGGCACTGGGATTGGATTTTAGAACTTGATACTCAAAATGTTGTATTGTTTTCCATAATGAAAGATTCTAATATTGTTTAAATATCAGACACCACAATATCTGAATCTGTTCCCATTTGTTAATAGGCCTCTCCTTTGAAGTCACTCCTCATCATGGTCTTATTATCACCAATGTTGGGAATATATATTTTGCTATGTTATCACTTTTCCTCAACATGTATTTTTTTTTTTCAAATCTACTCCACAACTTCTAAAAAAAGGATGATCCCATGAGGGTATGGAAGAATCTAGAAAACACAATAAAAATGCATGCCACTGCCAAGGCCTACCAAGATCATGTCTGAACACTCTTCTGAAACATTTTCTACTTAATTAAACACAAAGTTCTTTTTAAGTTTCATTGTTTCATTTTTTTAATTTAAAAAACATGAGCTCAAGCGTATCCTGAATAAAAAGAGTCACATGATGGAGACTCTTTTGTGATATGTTTTGTTTCAGAAATTTAAGTAATAGAAAAATTGGCATGATAAGTGTTCCAAATATTTGGAAGATTGCTGTCCATGGTAATCAAGAAAGTAAAATTATTGGGAAAAGGTTCTTGCCAGTGATCGAGTTAAAGATTATAAAATTAAAAATAAAACTCTTACTGTAGGAACCTGGTGAATCAGTAGCTTAATTGTTTGGTGCTAACTGAAAGATGATTGATTCGAACTCACCAGCACTTTCAGTGGAAAAAGATGTGGCAGTCTGCTTCTGTAAAGATTACAGCTGAGGAAACCCTAATGGGCAGTCTGCCCATTCCATAAAGGTAGTTATGAGTCAGAATCCCCTCGAAGGCAGTGACTTTGGTTTGGGCTTAAATTTGCACAGAGTTGCAGTCATTTGTGGTGTGCATTGTTGTGGGTCTATATGATAAACACTGGACTACCAACTGAAAGGTTGACAATTCAAACCCACCAGCAACTTCTCAGAAACATCCAGGGTTGCTATGATTCAGAACTGACATGATGGCACTTAACACCAACATAACAACATTACTAAATGTGCTAAATTAAAACACAAAAAACTGAATATTATGGTCTTTCTGTTACTTATAAGCAAGGAATTGTTGTCATTGTTAAGTGCCACTGAGTTGGTTCAGGGTCATAGCAACCTTGTTTCCAAATAACAGCTTGTGAGCTTGAAATTCAGAACTTCTAGTTCAAACCAACCTTGTATTTCAACACATCAACCTTCAGTGCCACACCAGGACTCCAATAAGCAAGGAATATGAGGGATAACTATTATCAGGGAAAACTGGCTATCATTTTAACAGGTAATAAAAAAAATCTAAAAGTTCAGTGAATTATAACTCTACAATGGCAGAAAAAAAAAATCAGTGAAGTTTAGTATTCCTGTATTTCGTTTTATTTATTTATTTATTTTAAGGTTTTTATTATGGATTAAGTGAAAGTTTACAGGGCAGATCATCAGTTTTAAATGAAACAAATTATACACTTTGTTTCATTAAAATAATTATAACCCCCTCCATGTATCATCAGTTAACAGTATTCTCTCTATTCACTTGAGCTCCGTTTTTTGTGTTTTGTTTTGTTTTGTTTTTTTAACACTCAGGCATATATATTAAGTTACACCACCAAAGGGCACATTCTACAAGTCTGCCTCCTGGCGGCCATCTCTCAATCCCTCTCTTTCCATGAATATAGAGTCCTCAGCTGCTTCCTCTTTCCATGTCCCCATCTCTGCCTCCATCTCTGGTGTTGTTGCTTCTCTGGGTAGAATCCTGCATTCAGCTTGTGCTCTTCTCCCTTAATGGTCCTAGGGTCCTTTGTTTCTGGACTTTGAGATTAACTACTCCCCCATTTTTGTTACAAATCTTCTACCTTTACAATTGTGACAGTCGCAATTAGTCATGATAACAATTATTCACTATTGATGACTTAGCCAGTTTAAAGTGTACAATTCAGTGACTTGAATGACATTCACCACGTTGTGCTACCTTCACCACAATGCATTTCTAAAAGTTTTATGCCACCTTAAATAGTAACTTGGGACCTTCTGCAGTAGCTCCCCATTCTTCCTCTACACAATCCTGATATCCTCTTGCTCATTTTGCTTACTACTGTTGCCAATTTCAAGGTGCCCTGGTGGGACTGTAGGATAAGTATTGGGCTACTAATCACAAGGTCAGCAGTTCAAACCCACCAGCCACTCCACTGGAGAAAGATGAGGTTTTCAGCTTCTATAAAGATTTACAGCCTCGGAAACCCTGTATAGGGTCACTGTGAGTCAGAATATACTTGATGACAGTGGGTTCAGTTTGGTTTTGGTTTATTGTCAATTGATGAGCAATGGTGGTACACTGGTTAAAGCATCTGGCTGCTAACCAGAAGGTCATGATTTGAACCCACCTGCTACTCCATAGGAGAAAGATGTGGCCATCTGCTTCCATGCTTCTGTATTTTAAACTGAAAGTTTTTCTTCCTAATCTATTAATTTGTAATACATTTGTAATGCATTTTGTTTGTAATTGCAGTCAAGACTCTAGATTTAACAGACAAGTTTAAAATTCAGTCTTACTTTTCCACATGGAAAAAATGTAAAAGCACCAAAATATTTGTCAGCTTCTTTGAAATGAAATAAAAAATACTGCATTTTTAAAAGTTATCTCTATGGTATATCTTCAAAGATCTGTTTTAAGTGTGATTTACAATCAATAATCAAATAAAGCCAGACTATATGTTTGTTGGAGAAGTGTTATAAAAAAAACAAAACAACACTCAGAGTGCACCTCAATTAATATTATCACCGGCCTTTTATTTTCTAATGCTCTTGGGTTTTTTTGTGGGTGTTTGCTTTGAAGTAATAATCTTGAGTTGCTGTTGTTAAAATTAAAATGTGTTTAATAGTTGTTATGTTGAATATGTTTGCTCTTAAAATGATAAAAAAATATAATTTCTTTAATATATATAAAATCATATCCTATGCATTTTCACTACAAAAGATTTAATGTAAAGGAATAGTTGATGAAGCACTGCCATCTTTTGGTTGTATAAATTACGAATATAGAAAATATAATGGAAGTTAAGTGTGCAAGAAATTGGTTTATATGTCTTAAATGTATATAAATTATTGGGTTTAGAAATGACCAAGACAATAGTTTTAAAATATTGTTTTAGCTAAGACAAGTATAAACCTTGGCAATAAAATTCTCAAAGGAAAAGTGTTACATTGCCAACTTCAAGTTTGTTGGCATTTATAAAAAATAAGATGAAACTAATTATTAAGAACAGTTGTCACTTGATTTCTGTGCTGTATATAAGAGGTTAATTAAAGGTAATTGAAAAATGGCTATTTTTTAAATGGCATATTCATTTAAAATGTGATATGGAAGTAGATGCATGAGCTGATGTTGATTATAAAATAGTCATTCTACAAGCTACTAGGTTCTACATTTGGAAAATAAAATGAATATGTCATTAAATTATCTATAACATATCAATATAATAAAGCACAACTTGTATTTTCTATTTTTTTCCAAATGTGGATGCAGAATTACAATCAAGCATTCACAAAATTACTTTCAAATTTGCCTAAGTTTTCAATATTTTCATTAAGCTTTTGTGAGAACAATTATGAGAAGATTAAATCCTTGCTAGTTATATTGGTAAGAATATACTTACATCAATCCTATTGATATCTGAGAAATCAATGTGCCTTTTGCATAGAGCTTATATTTACAAGAAAGTCAATCTATCCAGATTGTCTGATTCTGAGTCTTTCTTACACAAATTAATTAGCCATAAAGAATTATGACAATTCAATAGTTTATACTATAGAGTTAATTGCTTATTAAAAGTAGACTTCATGAACTATATAAATTGAGTACTTGCTGAAAAATAATTTAAAATATTTAATTTGGGGCATATATATTAACCATGTTTCTAAAAATTGTATGTAATCTTTTTTGTTTATATACTATGTATTGTTGTCAGGTGCCATTGAGTTGGTACCAACTCATAGCCACCCTATGCACAACAGAACAAAACACTGCCAGGTTCTGGGCCAACCTCACTACTGCTGCCACACTTGAGCCCATCAATGATGCCACCTGGCCAATCCATCTCGTTAGGGGTCTTCCTCGTTTTCTCTGACCCTCCACTTTACCCAGCATGACATCCTTCTCCAGTGACTGTTTCCTCCGAACAATATGTCCAAAGTAGGAGAGACGAAGCTTAGCCATCCTGGCCTCCAAGGAGCACTCTGGCTGCACTTCTTCCAAAACAGATCTATTGGTTCTTTTGGCAGTCCATGGCACTTTCAGTATTCTCCTCCAACACTACAACTCAAAGGCATCAATTCTTCTACGATCTTCCTTATTCACTGTCCAGCTTTCACATCCATATGAGGCTATTGAAAACACAATGGCCTGGGTCAGGTGCACCTTAGTTCTCAAGCTGACATCTCTGCTTTTCAATACTTTAAAAAGTTCCTGTGCAGCAGATTTGCCCAGTGCAATATGTCGTCTGATCTCTTGACTGCTGCTTCTGCGAGTGTTGATAGTTGATCTAAGAAGAATGAAGTCCTTGACAACTTCAATGTTTTCTCCATTGATAAGAATGTTGTTTATTGGTCCAGTGGTGAGGATTTTTGTTTTCTTGACATTGAGATATAATCCATATCGAAGGCTGTGCTCTTTAATGTTCATAAGTAAATGTTTCAAGTCCTCTTCACTTTCAGCAAGCAAGGTTGTATCATTTGCATTTCGCAGGTTGTTAATGAGTCTTCCTCCAATCATATATATATATGAATCGGGCTGTGAATCTCAAGGTCAGCAGTTCGAAACTACCAGCTGCTCCGTGGGAGAAAGATAAGGCTTTCTGCCCCTTTAAAGATTTACAGCCTCGGAAACCCTGTTTAGGTTCTCTATGGATCAGAACCGAATTGACGGCACTTAACAACAACAACAACAACATATATTTCTTTCTTTTTCTTTTCCTTCATGGATTTAGTTTGTTCTGCTTTAATGCTGGTCACTTCTGTTATAACTCTGTTCTCTGTCTATATCTGTCTTTTTTCCTATATTATTATTATTATTTAGTTTTTAATTGTTCATTCAAACATACAAAGCTTGATAGGTTATTTATCTTCTGCCTCCCAGGTGAAATTGTAAATTCAATGAGTACATTCATTGAATGTTCTGATAATCATTTCATGGCACATCACTCCCAAAATTTAATGACTAAATGGAAGCTTTATTTTTAATTCTCATAGTTCTGTGGGATGCCAATGGTTGGTTGTCATTGTTGTTGTTACATGCCGTGGAGTCGGTTCCGACTCATAGCGACCCTGTACAGGGTTTCCGAGGCTGTAAATCTTTATGGTAGCAGAAAACCTCATCTTTCTCCCTCGGAACAGCCGGTAGTTTTGAACTGCTGACCGTGAGCTTCGCAGCCCAATTCATAACCACTACGCTAGTTGTCATTAGGAGTCTCTTATGTGGTTGCAGTCAAATGACAGATGGAATTGAAACCAACTAAAAACTTACAGAGCTGGAAATTTGTGGGGATGTTGTCTGGCCGTTCAGCGGTTGTTAATTGGTATGCCTCCATGTAGACTCTCCACATGGTTTGAGTTTCTCACAGCATGGAGAATGGATTCCAAAACAACTGTTGAGAATGTGCTTAGTTGGAAACAGTAAGGATAGTTATGACATTTTCTTGAGAGTTCCAAAACACCACTTTTGTTATATTCTTGTTATATTCTTGTGGCATAGTAAATTTTTAATGCCAGTCATGATTCAGGCTAGACTCCCATAACACTATTATTGTTGCATGCTATTAAATCGGTTCTGACTCTTAGTGACCCTCTATAGGGTTTCTGAGGAGCAACTGGAGGACTTGAACTGCCAACCTCGAGGTTAAAAGTCCAGTGCTTATCCTACAGCAACAATGTGTCAAAGATTGCAGCCATCTTTAATGAAGCACAAATGCAAAACTAAGTTTCTAGAACCAGGCTTGAGGTATACTGGATTCCCAGTAAATATTTGTTGAATGATTAATGACTGAGGAATTCATTTAAAAGGAGTTCATATAATTGATGGCATCTTTAAGTAGAGGAATTAAGTAACTCTGGGTCCACATTTCCTCTTCTTCCCTGCTATAAATGATACACTGTATCCTCCTTTGTAAAGTTATTAAAACAAGTTGTATCTTACTCTTGCTCAAAGATACACTGAGAGAAGTACCATCAGACTCTATGAACTTCAGATAAACAACAAAAGATGTTGAATCTTCTTTGTTCTTTTTGTTGTTAAGTACCATGGAGTTAGTTCCGACTCATAGTGACCCTGCACAGGGTTTCCGAGGCTGTAAGTCTTTACGGGAGCAGAATGCCTTATCTTTCTCCCACGGAACTGCTGGTAGTTCTGAACTGCCGACCTTGAGGTTAGCAGCCCAATTTATAACCACTACGCTACCAGATCTCATTTATACACCTTGAATTTGCCTAATCCTTCAGATTTTTTATTTTATTTTATTTTTAAGGTGAGAGATGTTCTGGCAGAATCTGACTTTTGTACAAAAGTTGGTAAGAAAAGTTCTGCCTCTAATTCTACTATTCAAATAAATAAATAAATATCAGAATGCTATGCTACATCATCCTATTGAGCTAAGCTTTTATCTGAACTGTATTGAATGTTGAAAGAGTGTGGGCTACAGACAAACAGATATCAGATAGTTATATTTTGGACAGTATACACATCCTTCATGTTTAATATATTTGTATCAATAGTTTTGGGACATTTGCTGATTCTTGATATTCACTGATTAATTCTACTCCATACCCAATATCATCATTTCTTGAAGTGGGTATTTCCTTAAACAAGAGCTTTAATACCATATGTATAAATGTGTTTTTATCTATGCTTGATGTAAAGGAGTTGGTTACAAGTGGGGCTGCTTAGCTCAATGTCAGCAGTTCAAAACTACCAAAGATTCCACTAAAGAAAGATGAGGCTTTTTGCTCTCAGAATAGTTTTTAGACTCTGAAACTCTATGCAGGGTCTCTACGAGTTGGAACTGACTTCATTGCATACCACCGCCACCACCATGCTTGTTGTATACTGTTTACAGCAACTACTTCTAAACCTCTAAAGAATCTCAACCTAATTTGCTACCATATAGGGTTTTGCAATCCTATGAACTGATAATCTGCTTCCTTTAATACGGGTCATACAAAATATCTGCTATAACTAACTGATGTTTGTGAAAGAAATCCTTGCTAGGCCTACAGAGAGATTGGTGGTAATCAAACCATTATAATAAATGCTAGTTAGAGGGAAGCTTCAAGAATGCCACCAAATAAAATATACTGAACTTTTCAATCCTGTTATTTCCTATAACACTACCAAATTTCTCCTAGACTGAAGTATATTGGGATCTTGCAAGTATGGGATGCATTTTTATTCCTCATAACAAGATTTACAACCATGTCTGTAAGATTATTTTCATCTCTCTAAGGAGTCCTGGTGTGACAATGTGGGTTAATGTGCTAGACTGCAAAGTTGGTTTGAACTGCAAGGTTGGTGTGTCAAGCTCACCAGTCGCTCCTTTGAGACCCTCTGGAGGATTTCTGACTCAACAGCACTTAACAACAACAACAGGGACATTCTTTGGAGTGTGCTTAAGCATGGTGATTTATGTGGTGCATTTAGTTTTGGGAAGGGACCAAGTTAGTCTGTAAATGGTTTCAAATTAATATTTTCAGTGTGACTAACTAAATTACCTCATACAGTCTTCTGCTGTTTTTGTAAGATGCAATCAAGTTGGATCTGACTCATAGTGACCCTCTGTAGGGTTTCCAAAAGTGGGTGGTGAATTTAAACTGCTGACCTTGTAGTAGCCAGTAACATTCTTACCCTACAGTGCCAGTCAGTGCCAGTCAGTCAATCACTGCCAGTTAGTCAATCCCGTAGGCTAAAAAAAATATCACTGGTTTTCACTGCTTTGCCCATGATCAAGTAGGTAAATGTGGTCATCTAGATGTAAAGATACAAGTTGGTATTTTCGATCCTAACTAGGGAGAATATGATAAAGAAAGAAAAGTTCTGGTTGGTCCAGTAAATTCTGTAAGATAACACAGTGCTAGAATGGCATACAAAAATATCTTGAGACAACAAATAGGATGTAGGTATAATTATTTCCTACAAAGAAATAGTATAATGATAGCAGTTCTTTCTTAGCATTTTTTATTTGTAAGAACTGTTCCAATAGTGGAAATAAGAACAGGAATTATATGAAAATTACATTTAACTTCAAGAAAATCATGTTACTGTTGTAGGTGTGCTCTAAGTAAAACGAAATAGGTATTATTTTAAGGATTAAGAAAGAGGATTTTCAAGTATTAAGTTTTGGGGATGAATATTACAATTTATAAGGAAGAGTTTATTATGATCTACTATATTTTCACTAAAAGTCAAATAATGTAATCAAATTGCTTTATCTTTTTTTAATTAAATACTGAAATATTTATAGTATTGTACCTTCTAAACTTGATATTTGTATTTTTAAAATACTTTAAAATTCTGCAACTTTTTCAAATCACTTACCATAAACTACAAATTTCAATAAATGATTATTTCAAATAGTCCAAGGATCCTTAAGAGATGCTTTTAAGGTTAAAATGGATTGAGGTCAATTTGAGGAGCAAGGGCTACACATGAAGATATACATAAATGACGCTATTTAAGGGTTGTCAGGGTGGTCTATGGTCAATTTCCAATAAAACTGCTCTTTCGGAGCCTGTTCCTCAGAGGCCTAAAGCATTTTCAAGACATTATTTTAACTATCTTTCAGCACCATCCTGAGGGAGACTGAGCCGATTATATTCAATTTGCAGGTGATAAAAATAAGTCAGTGAGAGGTTAAGTAGCTTGTTCAAGGTCACAAAGTAAGTTCTTGTGCAGTTAGAAATGGAAAGTCACAATTCATCCACTTGAAATGATGTCATCTGACCAGGAGGGTTTACTCAGAACTCATTATGCTGAACACAAGAGATAGTTAAAAACATTCATCACACTGAAGATACAACCTGAAAATATTAATAAAGCACACAAACATATTTCTCATGCAGAAAAGCTCCATTTTGCACACTGCTATTTAGAATTATTAATTCCAAATGAATGTTTCATAAATAATGAAAATAAAGAACATTCAAATGACAGTGAAGTTAACATCACCACATTGCTGTACAAGGTTGAAGACATCTGAGAAAATTGGGGCTATGATTACTTGATCTCTAAATGTACTGCTATGGAATGAGTAGTTTCTGAATGCATGTAGCCAAACTACTAGCTTTAGTGAAATTAAAGCATGATTGTTTGAATTGGACTCATGAAATGAGATTGCATTGTTGTGCTGTCTGTCAGAGAAAAGAGGCTCACTAAAAGACATGGCAGCTTTTCAAGCAGCAACTAGATAGACATGAAAATAGAAGTACCTATGGTTTCTCATGCCAGTGTCTAAACTGGTCATTACTGACAATTGTAAAAGCACAAAGGCCATTAGAAAACAGCTAATTACTGGATGTACCTTTTTCATACAGTCAAATGAATTAGTTGCCATTGAAATCATATTAACTATTAATGAAGCAAATAACCAAAAAATAAAATAAAATAATAAACCAAGTTGTTCAATAACTGTCCACTTTAGGTAAGAAAAGACTTTATTCTCTTACTTGTCTCCTTTAAAAGTACAGATGTCATTTTCCAAAATTGAATTGCAGTGAATGACTCCAAAGTTTGTAATATGTTAGATGTTAGGATAGATATATAAGAAGGGATATTTTAACCCATAAAAAAATAACAAATGGAAGATTTAATGAGTAATCATTAAAATAGATAACACCTGTACACCTTAGGTGCTTTGATTTATTCTTCCAAAATATAATAGTAAAACCAAATATATTTACAACAAAAATTACTCATGAGTGTTTCACTTCTCAGCAATCAACATAGCTTTATGGTATATTTTGAAGATTAAAAAAGCCCATGTTGCAGTTGTTGATAAGTGCTGTCAAGTCAGATTCAACTCTTAGTGACCTTGTCTAGCGTTTCCAAGGAACAGCTGGTGAGTTTGAACTGTCTATCTTGTGATTTGAATTCCAGAGCTGATCGTATAGTGCCACACTTTGAGTCCTGATAAATTCTCTGTATTTTATGATCATCTGAATTGGTAAAGAAAGTCTCATCTCAAGTTAAAAGCCCAGGAGAAAAGCCTGGTTGAAATTTTGCCCAATGTTCTGAACAACATTCGGTTCATAATAAAACAAGTTTCTATTTGATTGCTGAGCTCAATTGTCCTCTGCATTTGCCACATGACTGGAATTGGTACATTTGTGTTCCTTGACAAGGTAAGAGACCATGCAAAATTTCATGTTTTTTCAACTTTGTTAGTTGAAATAGCTTGGACTATTATTATTTTTTCTTCCCATAGGAAAAACGTAGCATCCATATATGATAATGCAAAACAAAAATTTTGTCCACGATAAGTATATATTTTCTAATGTGTTGAACTACAATTAGCATATATTACCAGTCAGTCATTAAACAATCCATTTGCAAAGTATGACCCTACTGGCCAAACTGCTAAAAAGCAATGCCAGAGGCTTTGAATTCCAGAGATATAAAGTTTCTAAGGAGCTCAGGTAGCATAATGGTTACCAATCGGGCTGCGAGCCTCAAGGTCAGCAGTTCGAAACTACCAGCTGTTCTGCGGGAGAAAGATGAGGCTTTCTGCTCCCATAAAGATTTACAGCCTCGGAAACCCTGCACAGGGTCGCTATGAGTCGGAACCGACTCCAAGGCACACAACAACAACAACAATATCAAATTGGTTGTGTTTTCTTCAAACTAGTGTCAGAATTCTCTTTGAGTTAGCTAATATCAAGCCCAGGAATCATAACAGCTAGATTGTTTTTGTTGGTAAGTGCTGTTGATTCAGTCCCAACTCATAGCAACGCTGTATAAGGTTTCTGAGGAGTACCTGGGAAGTTTCAACTGTCAACTTTTTGGTGTCCAGTGCTGATCCTACAGCGCCACACAAGGAGTCAAACAGCTAGATTAAGAGATGTGAATTTTTGCTGACCCAGGACTAAAGCCATGTATATAAGGCTATTTCCAATTTAATCTAGGAAGCATTGTTAATCAAAAGAGAGCCATAAATAACGTTTAATATTTTTCATTACTTACAGTGTCAAATCTATACTTCTTAAAGCTTTTTGTCGTCTATATCATATCCCTTTTAGATTCGTTATGTTGTTGTTTTTAGGTGATATCGAGTCGGTAAGGACTCATAGCAACCTTATGTACAGTAGAATGAAACACTGCCCAATCCTAGGCCAACCCCACTATTGTTGCCACGCTTGAGGCCATCGTTGCTGCTACTTGGCCTATCCATCTCGTTGGGGGGTCTGCCTCTTTTTCTCTGACCCTCCATCTTACCAAACATGATATCCTTATCCAGTGAATGGTCCTTCCTAACAATATGCCCGAAGTTTGAGAGATGAAGTTTGGCCATCCTGGCCTTCAAGGAGCACTCTGCCTTCCCTTCTTCCAACATGGATCTGTTGGTTCTTTGGTAGCCCATGACACTTTCAATATTCTCCTCCAACACCATAATACTAAAGCATCAATTCTTCTATGGGCTTCCTTATTCACTGTCCAGCTTTCACACGCATATGAGGTTATTGAAAATACCATAGCTTGGACCAAACACTTTAAAAAGGTCTTGTGCAGCAGATTTTCCTACTCTAATACATCATTTGATTTATTGATTGCTGCTTCCATGAGTGTTGATATTTGATCCAGGAGAGTGAAGTGTGTAACAACTTCAATCTTTTCTCTTTTAAAAAGGATGCTGTTTATTGGTCCAGTGGTGAGGATTTTTGTTTTCTTGACATTGAGATGCAATCCTACTGAAGGCTGTGCTGTTTCATCTTCATCAGCAAATGTGTTAAGTCCTCTTCACTTCCAACAAGAAAGGTTGTATCATCTGCATATCACAGGTTGTTAATGAGTCTTCTTCCGATCCTGATGCCATGTTTTTCTTCATAGAACCCAAATTCTCAGATTATTTGCTCAGCATAGAGGTTGAATAAGTATGGTGAAAGAATACAACTTTGTCACACATCTTTCTTCATTTTAAACCATTCAGTGTTTTCATGTTCTGTTCGAAGAAATGTCTTTTGGTCATGTACAGATTCCTCATGAGCACAATTAAGTGTTCCAGAAAACTCATACTTCACAATATTGTCTATAGCTTGTCATGATCCACACAACTGAAAGCCTTTGTGTAGTCAAGAAAGCACAGGTAAACATCTTGCTGATATGCTCTGCTTTCAGCCGAGATCCATCGGACATCAGCAATGATATCCCCTTTTCAACTGCCCCTTCTATACCCACTTGAACCTCTGGAAGTTCTTTGTGAATGCATGCTTGCAGCGGTTTCTGTATTACCTTTCGTAAAACTTTACTCTCATGTGATATCAAAAAGATTGTCCGATGATTTCCACATTCCGTTGGGTCACCTCTCTTTGGAATGAGCACAGATATCTTCCATTCGGCCAGATAGTTGTCTTCCAAATTTCTTAGCAGAGATAAGTGAGTGCCTCTTATGCCACTTCACTTTCTTGAAAAATTTCAATTTTTTATTCCATCAATTCCTGGTACCATGTTCTTTGTCAGTTCCTTCAATGTACCTTGGACTCCCTCCTTCAGTATCATTGACTCTTGATCATATGCGATCTCTTGAAACGATTGAACATTAACCATTTCCTTTTGGTACAGTGACTCTGTGTATTCCTTCCATCTTCTCTTGATCCTTTCTACATTATTCAATAATTTGCCCAGAGAATCCTTCAATAAAGAAAATCTAGGCTTGAACTTTTTCTTTTTTCAGTTCTCCCAGATTGAGAAATGCTGAACATGTTCTTCCTTTTTGATTTTCTGATTCCAGATCTTTGCACATTTTATTGTAATATTTGGCTTTATGCTCTTGAGATGATATTTGAAATGTTCTGTTCAGTTCTTGGACCTCCTCATTTCTTCCATTTGCTTTAGCATCTCGACACTGGAGAGCAAGTTTCAGTGTCTGTGCTGACATCCATTTTGACCTTTACCTTCTTTCTTGTCTTCTTAATGACTTTTTGCTTTCTTCCTGCATGATGTCCTTGATGTCATTCCACAACTCTACTGGTCTTCTGTCTTTAATGTTTAATGTATCAAATCTGTTCTTCAGATGATCTCTATATTTAAGTGGGATATATTCAAGGTCATATTTTGGATCTCGTGGACATGTTTTCAAAATATGGGTTAGTATATATTTGCTATAAAATCCATATTTTTATACCTGTTTCAAGAAAACAAAATTACTCATAAGAATTCCATAAAAACATATTTTTGTGTACCTTTTTTTATATTATTCCTTTCCTTTCTAATGTTCTAATTCTTTCTAAATTGCGGAGTTCACTTATGTTATGTCTCATTCTTATTATCATATTATTTAGTCTTATATTACTTATTATATTACTCTCCTCCACCTATTCTTCACTGTATTTCATTAAAAATATTAGATGAGAGACTCTCTAAGGATCTTTTGAGGATTAAATAAGATAGTATAGCTAAAGACTTTATAGCTCTTAGATAACATTACCCAATATATCTTTATATACATATTTTATGTATAGTGTTTATAGAGCTACATCCATTCAAGATTGAAAAATTAAGACCAGAATGACATAATACATACATAAAATAGAAAATTAGATACATTCTGTAAAACCATTTTTACAAATTGGAGAATAAACAGAGGGAGTCTTTGAGTGTTAAAATAAGAAAAATGAGTGCTAGGACTAAACTGGTCTTTGGTACACAGGAACTTGTAAAATGATATTATAGAAAAGGAATAGCTAGGTTGGGCATGAAGTGTTGATTATGAGAAAAAAAGAGAGAGGGAGATATTACAAATTAAAGATGATGAGGTTTCTGGAATGTGTATGTAGACATAATGAAAAGATTTTCATATAGAGTTACACTAAAAGAGTCACTGGACTCTGTCTATACTTCTCTTTGAATATTTGACAAAAATTAAAGCTGCACATACCTAGGGTCAGAATCCAAGTAACTGACCAGAAGACTAATAACTACTACAGATTTATGTACCTGAGAGTCACTACATATATATTACTATATAATATATTGCATGGGGCAGGAATAGTCTCTTCAACAAATGGTGCCGGCAGAATTGGAAAGCCATATGCAAAAGATTGAAAAAATATTTTACCTCACGTCTTATACAAAAACCAACTCAGCATGGAAGACCTAAATGTGAATCTCAGGATTATGAAGGCAATCAATGAAAAAACCGGGACAAATGTGAGGGTTCTAATTCAGGTAATATACAGACTACCAAACATTTTGAAAACTACACAAACAAAAGAGGACAAAATATATTATTATGATATACTAAACATTAAAAACTTAAAAACATCAAAATCTTCACCAGAAGAGTAAAAAGAGAACACATAGATTCAGAAAAAATATTTTGCAATAGACAAGGGATTCATATCTAAAATATATATGAAACTACAACACCTCTACAAGAAAAAGACAAATACCCAATTAAAAAATGGGCACAGGACAAGAACAGACATTATACAAAGGAGGAGATCCAGACAGCAAAAAAACATGAAGAAATGTTCACAATCACTAGCCATTAGAGAGATGCAAATAAAAACAATAATGAAATTTCATCTCACACCAGCAATAGTAGTAAAGTTCATAAAAGTAGAGGACAATGAATGTTGGTGAGGATGTAAAGAGACTGGGACGCTCCTACATTGCTGGTGGGATTGCAAAATTGTCCAACCTCTCTGGAAATCAATATGGTGCTTCCTCAGAATGTTGGAAATAGAAATACCTTGTTGTTATTCTTGTTATTAGGTGCCATTGAGTCAGCACTAACCCATAGTGACCTTATACACAGCAGAAAGAAACACTGCCTGATCCTGGGCCAATCTCACTATGGTTGCCACACTTGAGTCCATTGATGCTGCCACTTGGCCAATCCATCTCATTGGGGGTCTTCCTCTTTTTCTCTGGCCCTCCACCTTGCCAAACATGATATTCTTCTCCAGTGTCTGGTCCTTCCTGACAATATGTCTGAAGTATGAGAGACGAAGGTTGACCATCTTGGCTTCCAAGGAGCACTCTGTCTGCACTTCTTCCAAAACAGATCTATTGGGTTGTTTTCCAGCCCATGGCACTTGCAATATTCTGATCTAACACCATAACTCAAAGGCATCAATTCTTCTATGGTTTTCTTTATTCACTGTCCAGTTTTCACATGCATATGAGATTATTGAAAATACTGTGTCTTGGGTCAGGCTCACCTTAGTCCTTAAACTGACATCTTTGCTCTTCAACACTTTAAACAGTTCTTGTGTAACAGATTTGCCTAATGCATTATGTCATTTGATTTCTTGACTGCCGTACCCATGAGTGCTGATAGTTGATCCAAGAAGAATGAAGTCCCTGACAACTTCAATTTATTCTCCGTTGATAAGAATTTTTTTTTTTTTTGTATTGGTCCAGTGGTGAGGATTTTTCTTTACTTTACATGGTGATGTAATCCATACCGAAAGCTGTGCTCTTTGATCCTCATCAGTAAATGTTTTAAGTCCTCCTTACTTTCAGCAAGCAAGGTTGTATCATCTGCATATCGTAGGTTGTTAATGAGTCTTCCTCCAATCTTGATGTCATGTTTTTCTTCAGACAACCCAGCTTTTCAGATTATTTGCACAGCATACAGGTTGAATAAGTAGAGTGAAAGTATACAACCTTGCCACAAGCTTTCTTAATTATAAACCATTCAGTGTTCCCTTGTTCTGTTCAAACAATTGCTTTTTGGTCCAGGTATAGATTCCTCATGAGCACAATTAAGTGTTCCGGAATACTCATACTTCACAATGTTGTCCATAGCTTGTCATGATCCACACAATCGAAAGCTTTTGTGTAGTCAATAAAGAACAGGTTAACATCTTTCTGATAATCTTTGCATTCAGCCAAGATCCATTGGAAATCAGCAGTGATATCCCTAGTTTCATGACTTCTTCTGAATCCAGCTTGATCCTCTGAAAGTTTCTGTCAATATATTATTGTTGCCATTTCTATACTACCTTTAGAAAAACTTTACTCGCATGGGATATCAAAGAGATTGTCTGATGATTTCTGCATTTCATTGGGTCACCTCTCTTTGGAATGGGCATAAATATGGATCTCTTCCAATCAATCAGCCAGATAGTTGCCTTCCACATTTCTTGGCAGGGATGAGTGAGTGCCTCCTGTGCACCTCACTTTCTTGAAAGATTTCAATTTTTATTCCATCGATTTCTGGTGCCTTGTTCTTTGCCACTTCTTTCAATGCACCTTGGACTTCCTCCTTCAGTATCATTGGCTCTTCATCATATGCTACCTCTTTTGGTAGAGTGACTCTGTGTATTCCTTCCATCTTCTCTTGATGCTTTCTCCACCTTTCAATAATTTGCCCAGATAATCTTTCAATAATGAATGTTGAAACTTGAATTTTTCTTTCATTCCACCAGCTTGAGAAATGCTGAGCGTGTTCTTCCTTTTCGGTGTTCTGATTCCAGGTCTTTGCACATTTTGTTGTAATATTTGGCTTTATCTTCTCGAGCTGATCTTTGCAATTTTCTGTTCAGCTTTTGGATCTCCTCATTTCTTCCATTTGCTCTAACATCTCTATGCTGGGGAGGAAGTTTCAGTGTCTCTTCTGACATCCATTTTGACCTTTTCTTTCTTCTTTGTCTTTTTAATGACTTTTTGCTTTCTTCATGTATGTTGTTCATGATGTCGTCCCACAACTCTTCTGGTTCACTCTTTAGTGTTTAATGTGTCAAATTTGTTCTTCAGAAGATCTCTAATTTCAAGTGGGATATATTCAAGTTCATATTTTGGCTCTTGTGGACTTGTTTTCATTTTCTTCAGCTTCAGTTTGAATTTGCATATGAGTAATTGGTGATCTGTTCCACAGTCTGCCTCTGGCCTTGTTTTCATTGATTATACAGAGCTTTTCGATAATTACATTCCACAGATGTAGTCAATTTGATTTCTATGTATTCCATCTGGTGAGATCCATGTGTGTAGTTGTCTCTTATGCTGTCTAAAGAAGGCATTTGAAGTGAACAAATCATTAATTTTGCAGAACTCTATCACACATTCTCCAGCATCATTTATATCACCAAGGCCATATTTTTCAACTACTGATCCTTCCTCTTTGCTCCCAACCTTTGAATTCCAATCACCAGTAATTATCAATATACATTATTTGCATGTTTGATCAATTTCAGATTGAAGAAATTGGTAGAATTCTTCTATTTCATCCTCACTGGCTTTAGTGGTTGGTGTGTAAATTTGAATAATAGTGGTATTAACTGCGCTTCCCTCTAGGCTCATGGATATTATCCATCACAGACAGTGTTGTACCTCATGAATGATCTGGATAAATTCTTTTTGACAATGAATGCAACACCATTCCTCTTCAATTTATTTTTGGCATAGTAAACCATATGATTGTCAGATTCAAAAGGCCAATACCAGTTCATTTTAGCTCACGAATGCCTAAGCTATCAATGTTTATGCATTTCATTTCATTTTTGACAACTTCCAATTTTCCCAGATTCATAATTTGTACTTTCTACGTTCTGATTTTCGATTGATGTTGACACCTGTTTCACTTCACTTTAAGTCATGCCCTATCAGCAAATGAAGTTCCCATTGGCTTTTCTCCCACAGGCCTTACTCCATTCACGGTATCACAGTTAACTCTACTTTGAAGAGGCAGCCCTTCCCTAGTCACATTTTGAGTGACTTCCTACTGAGGGGCTCATTTTCTGGCACTATATCTGACAGTGTTTCTCTGCTATTGATAAGGTTTTCAGACTAAATATTCAGAAGTAGTTTGTCACTCTTTCTTCCTAGTCTGTCTTTGTCTGGAAGCTCATCTGAAACCTGTCCACCATGGGCGACCCTGGTTGTTTTTGGTTTTAAGTGGAAAAAGTCACATTAAATTTTGAGGAGATCTGTGTGCATGCATAGTAGAATCCTGGAGGGGACAGGGGGGAGTGTCCATTATCTCAGGTATCCCCTCTAGTCACCAGAATGGAGGTGTGCAGGCAGCGAGAGACCAATGAACAGACACCAAAAAAAAAAAAAACCCCCAAAAAAAAAAAAAAAAAATGTCCACACCTGTATCTCCATGGTACTATCAGGCATTTGTGGCTGTTCTGATCCTTCCCCTGCTTGGTCTCTCCAAAGATGGCAGCTCCTGGAGCAGCTGAGCATCTTGAATTAGAAAGCAATAGATTTCTTGATACTGTTACAAATTTCCCAAGTTGTAAGCCTTCCAAGCTTCTAAATATGCCTTTATATGTGGTTCAGAATTCTTACTCCATCCTCTGAGCCTGCTTGGTCTGGTATTCTGTGTTGTTTCTGATGGAGCGCCTTACTGCATATCCACCCAATATCTTATGATCCATCAATTCCTCTACTTGGTACTTACCCAGAAGATATACAAGCCATAATACAAGTAGATATATGCACACTAGTGTTCATATCAACACTATTTACAATAGCAAAAAGATGGAGACAACCTAAGTGGCCATCAATGAAAAAATAGATAAACAAACTTTGGTATATACACACAATGGAATATTATGTTACCTTGAAGAATAATAAGGAAACTGCTATCACATAACATGGATGAACCTTGAGGATACTATGTTGAGTGATATTATTCAGTCACAAACAGAGAAATGTTGAATAGGACTACTACAGGAACTAAGAAAAAAAACCCATACAAAAGGGGGGGGGGGCAAGCGTGTTGTTTGCTGGTTACCAGGATGTGGGTGGTGGGGTGAGGGGAGGGAGTGGAAGGTGGATCACTGGGCAGGGAATAGACATAGGATAGTTTGAGTTCTTGGGAGGCAGGCAATACACAAGAAGGGGGAGGGGAACGGAAGAACTATGCAGATGGTAAAGCAGTTAAGCAGGTTTCCTGAACTAAGTGGGACAGAGGTAGATAATGATGTAGACACAACCTTGAAAAAACAGGGCTCTGGGATACAAGGATTGAGACATGATTGGAATGGTCAAAAGATGCTTGACTGTCTTTTGAATCTTGGTTGCCTTTGCATACCATTATAAAATAGACACTTGAGGGGGAAAGAAAAGAATAGCTAGAAATATTGCCATAGAAAGCTTGCAAGTCTGTCTTCTGCCTATATATAATTGGAATACCTAAAATAGGGCTTCAACTTGCCCAGTAAAGGAGGCTTCCTGCGGAGCCTCTGTATTACATAAGACCATGTATGGAATCCTGATTCCCATCCAGAATATTCTGAGGTGAAAATTTTCCATTGGAAAGAATAAGCAGACCAGCCTGGAATTGTTAGAAAAACAGAAGATACTTCTTGAAAGAAAGACCAACAGGAAAAATTAAGAACAATAACAGTAGTCCAACTGACTACTACAAGAATAAGCAAGTTGTTCACCCAGGAGACATCAAAACAAGCTGTTGGGTACCCTCAGGGCAAACCTCCTACCAAGACTAAGACTTAATGGAAATACACAAGGAGATTTGTGCTCTGACTGGTGACCAAGTTGATCAGTGATAATGTGAAGTGAGGGCAAAACCGTAATGAGCTGTGAGCTAAGTCCAACCATGTTCAATACACTCCTGTGAACTCAGGTAGAGACCTGGTTGGTTAGCACTTTGGCAAGACACAGGGACTCCTGTGCCCTGAATCAATGACATGGCCACAGAGGACTAGAGCAGAGAATGAAGTATCCACCTGATAAGAAGAGAGGGCATATGTGCAAGAACACACACTCTTGCTGATAATACTGACTTGACCTGGATTCAATGATTGTATGATCAGAACTCAAGAAGAAGAGGAAAGAGGAGGAAAAAAAGAGTAATCTGATACAATGTGATGAACTTGACCTATACTTATGGATGCAGTAGCTCAAAATAGGGAAAAAAATCTTTACAGTGAGGATCATTCCCACCCCCTCAATATACAAGTAGACAGGAATGGTCAACTTGAACACTGACTAGCCATAATGGGGGAAGGGGGGCAGGAATAAAAAGGCAAGAAGTGACTGGCTTACAAACTTTCAAGAGGAAGCTGAGATCCTTAGGGTGCGGAGAAAGGTAGACTCTTCACTGAGTAATATCCATCGTGTCTGGGCTGGACTAATAAAAGGAGATGTGGATAGCACACATGTGCTACAATAGTGGGTAATTACTATCAGGACTGACTGTGAGTGTTAGAAATGTAAAGGTAGACGTTTTGTAACAAAAGGAAGTGGGTGGTTGACTTTGTAATCCAGGAGTGGAAGGTCCTAAGACCATCAAGGATGAAGAGCAGAGTGTGAGACCCTACCCAGAGAAACAGTGATGCCAGATATGGAAGCATAGACTATTACATGGAGAGATGGAGTGGCTGGGAACTCTAGACCCAGAGAGGGAGAGGGGCTGTGTGCTGATGACCAGGGGGCAGTCTTGCGGAGTGTTCCCTATGGTTGACTGATGATGCATGGAGGGGATTGTAACAATGACATTGTAACAATATACTATAGGATGAATGTAAAGCTAATGTTCTCCCATGTAAACTATCACATAACTCACACTAGTACATTAAAAAATAAAATAAAATAAAAAAACCAAACAGTAGTGCAAAATGGCCACAGCTGGCCCAAACTGTTTATCACTAGTAAAAAGGCCTGAACAGGGATTTTAGAGCAGGAGAGAGATAGACTAAAAAGGAAAAAGACCAAAAATTAAATCTTTAGGTATGTCATAATGACTATCAGTGGCATCTTGACATTTTGCATATGGCCTTGAAGACAAGAAGCCAAGAGAGAGACATTAAAGTCTCATACTCATATTTGACTACAGAATTCTTTTGTTGCTTTTTTTTGTCTTCTAAGTTTTCTGCAATTTTAGACTACAATATCCAATTTGCCTTTTCTTCTGTTACTGCTTTGTTTTTTGGTCCCTTCTTTACATTTAGGGGTTCTTTCTCTCCCTATTTTATCCGATAAGAGGCAGCAATTGTGGTCATATAATTAAGCTACATTCACTCCCTATTAAATCCCACCATCCAGCAAGAACCAATACAAGCTGCCATACACCAGACTGGCAACCAACACCAGGAGACTTACCCTGACTTTAATAATAATAAGAATGAATAGGGAAGCACATCTCCAGATCACATCTACCCAGTGATAACTGGAAATTATAATAAAATACCAAAACATACATTCATCTATGCATAAAGGTCACAACCATCTACTTAATATGCCCAAGAAGCATATGACCATCTTTGGACATGCCCATAAACAAAATAAAGTGACTGAGACAAATGAGATGGAATAGACATTGACTTCAATTGGAAGGAGGGCAGGTTTTGGAAATGCCTGAGAAGGAATTCAGAAAAATGACAATGAAATATATCAAAACACTTTACAGAGGAGTTGAGAAAAATAAGGAAGAAATCAGGAAGGTCCTACAGAAACGATCAAATAAGATACATGCAGCATTGGAAACAATTCAAAATCCATAAAAAGAGGCCCAAATGATTAATAATAGAATTTCAGATATGGACAATACACTGAAAGGGGAAAGGAGAAGAATTGAAAAGATGGAAGCCAGAATGAGTGAGCTGGAAGACAAATCTCTGAATACTATTAAGATAGAAGAACAAGCAGAAAAAAAGGATAAAACAATCTGAAGAAGGTCTAGGATTAATGCTAGACAACATGAAAAGGAATAACTAGTCAGCATTCTGGAACAGGAAAAAACACACAAGTCCACAGAGGAGATAGTTGAAGACCTGCTGAAAAAATTTTACCTAATATTTTAAAAAGCAAAAGGAAAAGTATTCAAGAATTTCAATGAATCCAAAGAAAGTTAGACCCCAAAAGAAAATCACCAAAAACATAATAATCAATTGATCCAAAATCAAATATAAAGAGAGAATACTGAAAACAACTAGGGGAAAAAGAAGTGTTATATAAAGGCAAGCAAATCAGATAAAGCTTGGATTTCTCAGCAGAAACAATTCAGGAAAGAAAGCAATGGAAAGTTATATATAAAACCTTGAAAAAAAAAAAACACAGAAAAAAGACCAGGTAATAATCCTCCTCCCAGCAAAGCTGTCAAATGGAGTAGTCAAAAAAATTGCAGGTTAAACAGAAACTAAGGGATTTTGCTAAAGCCAACTCTGTACTGCAAGAGATTGGCATATGTGGCAGCACCTCCCGTGAATTCAATAGACAAATGGAAGTGTTGAGAAGAGAATAAAACTATAAGAACAAATTCAGAGGATCTGTGGGATCATTCTATGATCAAAACAATTACATTGTGAAAGAAGATAAACACATAGGAACAGAGATCCAGATGGTGAAAAGGTCAGATAGATTACAGGAAAAAATAGACTGCAATAAATGGAGGGAGAAGCTAATGGAATATAAGGTAACCTCAAAGAAAATTAATATTTCACAACATACCCAGAAAATAAAAATCTAAGAACATGGAAACATTAAAACTATGAAGAAACTGACAGGAAAGAACACACACAAAAAAACATGAACACAGCACAGGAAGACATGCAGAACAAAGAAACCAGCAGTACCACAAAAAACAAACATGATGACAATTAATCCATACCTATAAGTAATTACATAGAATGTAAACAGGTAAAATGCACCAGTTAAGAGATTGAGAGTTGCAGAATGGATAAGAAAACAACATACTTCAAGAGACACACCTTACACACAAAGACAAAAACAGACTAAAACACAAAAGATGGAAAAAATATTCCAAGCTAATTACAATGAAAAGTGAGCAGGAGTGTCAATATTAATCTCTGATAAAATAAACTTTAAGGCAAAACCCAGCATAATAGATAAAGTTGAACATTATCTCATTATTAAAGAGAAAATTGAACAAGATGACATAAACATAAGAAATATCTATACTCCCAATGAAAGAGTTCCAAAATATATAAAGCACATGCTAATAGATTTGAAGAAAGAAATAGACAAATCTACACTAATAGTTTGTGATTTTAATACACCGCTGTTTCAAATGGATAGAACCAGAAAGAAACAAGACAAAGTCACAAAGGAACGAAACAACACAATCAGTTAACTGCACATCATAGTTGTGTACAGAGTGTTCAACCCAACAACAGCACAATACACATTCTTTTCCAGTGCACATGAAACATTCTCTGGAATACACTTTGTGTTAAATCACATAAAAAGCCTACATAAATTTACAAATATCAAAATACTACAAAGCATCTTCGCAGACCACAATACCATCAAATTAGAAATCAACAATATGAAGACAAAGGAAATAATATCAAATACATGGAAACTGAATAACACTGGGTAGTAGAATAAATCAAATGTGAATTCACATAGTTCCCAGAAACAAATGAAATGAAAACACTATATACCATAATCTTTGCGACATGGCAAAATCAATGCTGAGAGGACAGTTTATTGCAACAAATTCACATATCCAAAAGGAAGAACCAAAATCAACATATTAACACAACATCTCCAACAAATAGTAAGAGACCAGCAAAGTAAACCTGCCGTCAACAAAAGAGAGGAAATAAAAAAGATTAGAGCAGAAATAAACCAGATAGAAAACAGAAAAACTGTAGAAATAATCAACAGAACAAGAAGCTGGCTCTTTTAAAGAATTAATAAAATTGACAATCCATTGGCAAACCTAATAAAAGAAAAGAGGGAGAACACACAAATAAAACACATAAGAAACGACATGTGCGATGTCACAACAAAACCTACAGAAATAAAAAGGATAACAACAGAATATTATGACGAGTTGTACTCCAATAAAATTGAAAACCTAGAGGAGATGTATAAATTTTTTTAGAAAATCACAACCTATTTAAACTTACACAGAGTAAAGTAGAAAAATTGAACAGAACTATAACAAAGGAAGAAATTGTCCAGGTCATCAAAAAAGTCCAAACCAAAAGACATCCAGACCCAGATGGCTTCTATGGTGAGTTTTACAAACATTCAGGAAGAAGCTGTCACCAATTCTACTCAAATTATTCTAGAATATAGAAGAGGATGGAAAACTCCCTAATATATTCTATGAAGCAAGCATAACCCTCATACAAAAACTGGGGAACGACCTGACTAAGAAAGAACATTATAGACCAATATTCCTCAAAAGCATAGATGCAAAAATTCTCAACAAAATCCTAGCCAACAGAATTCAACAACACCTCAAAAAAAAAAAAAAAAAAAAAAAAAAATCACGATCAAGTGGGATTCATACCAGGGATGCAAGGATGGTTCAACATTAGATAAACAATCAATATAAATCACCATATAAATAAGAAAAAAAAGGAAAAGAACCACAAGATCATATCAATTGATACAGAAAAGGCATTTGACAAAATCCAACATCATTCCCTGATAAAATCACTCAACAAAGTAGGAATTGAAGGAAAATTCCTCAACATAATTAAGAGATTACATATAAAACCAACATCTTACATTATTCTCAATGTAGAAAAACTAAATGTCTTTCCCTTAAGAACAGGTACCAGACAAGCATGCCCTTTATCACCACTTCTATTCAATATTATTTTGAAATCTTAGCCAGAACTATAAGATAAGATAGGGAAAGTAAAGCCATCCAGATTGGAAAAGAAGTAGAGTAAAACTATATTTGCAGATGATATTATCCAGTACGTAGAAAACCCCAAGACGCAACAAAAAGAATACTAGAACTCATTGAAGATTCAGCAAAGTGGCAGGGTACAAGCTCAACATACAAAAATAAGTTTGGGGAGGCGGGGTTTGATGGGGGATAGGGTAGAGGTGTAGTGAAGATCTACTTCAACAATAACACATAATACCAAATGAAGTGGATTCAGGGGAGAGCTCCAAAACTCTGAACCACATATGTAAGAATATTTAAAATGTTTGAAGGTTTATAAATAGTGGAATTTGTAGCAGAAGCAAGAAATATTGTACTTTTGAATTTGCTGGGATCAGCAGACTGGAGCTGACAACGTGGGTGAGACCAAATGGCAAGGCCAAGTGGGGGAGCAAGCAGACCCACCATGGACTAACACCTGTGGGAGCCTTGGATACAAAGGTGGAGTATATATGTATATATATATATACCTGATATCTGTTCATTGGCCTCTTGGTGACTAGAGAGGTTGCCTGAGTGAGTGGATATCCTCCACTCCCACCATTGGAGTGTTCTTCTACCACGAATGCACAAAGATCTTCTCAGAGCTTAAAGGACCAGTCACTGCTTAAAACCACTGGATGTGAAAAACGGCCACAGCTGGCTAAGAACTGTTTACTAATAGGGACAGGGTCAGAACAGGGGGTGTGGAGAGAGAGAGAATCTAAAAACAAAACAGGCCTAAAATTAAATCCTGAGGTACTGCATAACAACCAATAGTAGCATCTTGAAATTTATCAGGTAGTCTTGAAGGCAAGAAGCTGAAAGAGGACATTAAAGTCATATTCATATTAGGCTACAGATTTTCTTTTTTTTTTTTCATCTCTTTCGGTTCTCTTTTCTGTCATTATAGACTACAGTATCCAATCTGTTTTTATTTATTATTATTTGTGTGTGTGTGTGCGTGTGTGTTTGCTGTTTCTGTTTTTTGTTTTGGTTCCCTTCTTTACCTTTAGGGGGCTCTTTCTCTCCCTATATTACTCATTAAAAGACAGCAATTGCTGGCACATAGCCAAGCTACAAACATACCCTATAAAACTCCACAATCCAAGCAACAACTGATACCAACTGCCATTCACCAGGGAGGCAGACAACACCTGTGAAAGTTACTCTGAATTAAGTAATAAGAAGAGTGAACAGGGAAGCCGACCTCCTGATCACATCTACCTGGAGACAATCAGAAAGCATAAAAAGTACCAAAACACATACTCAATTAAGTATTAAGGCTACAGATAAACACTGAACATGTCCAAGAAGCAAAAACAGATGGTTTGTGCCAAGGGGTATACTTTCACCATATTAATTCAATATGTATGCTGCACATATAATCTGAAAAAATGGATTATATGTAGGATAATGTGGCAGTAGGATTGGAGGAAGATTCATTAGCAAACTGTAGTATGTATATGATACAACTTTGTTTACTGAAAGCAAAGATGACTTAAATTCTTAGTGATGAACATAAAAGATTTCAGCCTTCAGTATGAATTGTAACTCAATGTAAAGAAAACTAAAATATTCATAACTAGACCAGTGCATACCATCAAGATAAATGGAGAAAAGATTGAAATAGTAAAAGACTTATTTTTTCTCAGATCAACTAAGTACACTTATGGAAGTCGAAGTCAAGAAATCAAACAATGCATTGCATTAGGAAAATACGGCTCACAAGACCTACTTTAAGTGTTTAATAGCAAAGATGCAAGTTTGAGGACTAAAGTGTGCTTTACTCAAACCATGGTATTTTTAATAGCCTCATATGGATTGGGCAGTGTTTTGTTCTGCTGTGCATAAGGTCACTATGGGTTGGTGCTGACTCGATGACACCTAACAATAACAACAACATATACTTGATTTGAGTACATTGACAGACTTCATCATTCATACTTCAGACATGTTTTAATCGTAGAGGGACTGGTTCCTGGAGAAGAATATTGCTCTTGGTAAAATGGAAGTTAGGTAACAAAAAGGAAGACCTCAATTAGATAGATAGCAGCAGTAACAATCTCATGCATAGCAAGGATTGTGAGGTAAGTGCAGGACTGAGTGGTGTATTGTTCTATTGTGCATAAGGTCTTCATGAGTCAGCACCAACTAAAGGGCACCTAACAACATGAATATCCTTACAATTATAAGCATACAACCAAGCGCACATTAACAGAGAACTTCCAGACGTTCAAACTGGATTCAGAAGAGGACGTGGAATAAGGGATATCATTGCTGATGTCTAATGGATCTTGGCTGAAAGCAGAGAATATCAGAAAGATGTTTACCTGTGCTTTATTGACTATGCAAAGGCTGTCAATTGTGTGGATCATGACAAGCTATGGACAACATTGTGAAATATGAGTATTCTGGAACACTTAATTGTGCTCATAAGGAATCTGTACCTGGACAAAAAAAGGCAGTTGTTCGAACAGAACATGGCAACACTGAATGGTTTAAAATTAAGAAAGATGTGTGACAAGGTTGTATTCTTTCACCATACTTATTCAACCTATATGCTGAGCAAATAATCCAAGATGTGGGGTTCTATGAAGAAAAACGTGGCATCAGGATTGTAGGAAGACTCATTAACAACCTGCGATATACAGATGATAAAACCTTGCTTGCTGAATGTGAAGAGGATTTAAAACATTTACTGATGAAGCTCAAAGAGTACAGATTTTGGTATGGATTACATCTCAATGTAAAGAAAACAAAAATCCTCACCACTGGACCAATAAACAACATTCTTATCAATGGAGAAAAGATTGAAGTTGTAATTCTTGGATCAACTACCAACTTGGATTCTTCTTGGATCAACTATCAACACTCATGGAAGCAACAGTCAAGAGATCAAACGACGTATTGCATTAGGCAAATCTGTTGAAGAGCAAAGATGGTCAGCTTGATGACTAAGGTGTGCCTGACCCAAGCCATGGTGTTTTCAATAACTTCATATGGATGCGAAAGCTGGACAATGAATATGGAAGACCGTAGAAGAATTGATGCCTTTGAGTTCTGGTGTTGGAGGAGAATATTGAAAGTGCCATGGCCTGACAAAAAAAAACAATAGATCCATTTTGGAAGAAGTGCAGCCATAGTGCTCCTTAGAGGCCCGGATGGCCAAACTTCATCTATCATACTTTGGACATATTTTCAGGAGGGACCAGTTGCTGGAGAAGAATATCATTTTTGGTAAGGTGGAGGGTGAGAGAAAAAGAGGAATACCTCCAAAGAGATGGATTGGCCAAGTAGCAGCCTTGATGGACTCTAGCGTGGCAATAGTAGTGAGGTTGGCCCAGGATAGGGCAGTGTTTCGTTCTGCTGTGCATAAGGTCACTATGAGTCGGTGCCAACTCAATGGTACCTAACAACAACATCACGTTGTTTATTTGTTCAATTGTGAGATTTTTCATTTTCCTTATTTTAGTTGGGATCCATACTGAAAACTGTAGTCTTTGATCCCTTTGTGCAAGCATGATAGTGTCAACTGCATATCATAGTCTGTTAATAAGTCATCCTCAAATTCAGACATCACATTCTTCTTTATATAAACCAGCTTCTTGTATTATTTGCTCAGCATACAGATTGTATAAATATGAAGAAAAGGTAAAACTCTGAAACAGAACTTGCCTGATTTTAAAGCATTCAGTTTTCCCTTCTTCTAGCTGAACTACTGTCTCTGAGTTTCTGATGTGAAAAATGAAGTGTTCAGTAATTCCCATTTATTGCAATGTTATCTATAGTTTATTATTATCCACACTGTTGAATGATTAGTATGCTCAATAAAGTACAAGTAAATTTTTTTTTCTGGCATTCTCTGGTTTCAGCCAATATACATCTGACATCAGCAATGATATCCTCTGTTTCCTGTCCTCTTCTGAATCTTGGTTAAATTTTTGGCAGTTCATTGTCAATGTACTGCTGCAATCATTTTTGAAATATCTTCAGAAATATTTACTTGCATATGATATTAATAGTATGGTTTGATGATTTTTTTCATTATGTTACATCACTTTTCATTGGAATGGGCAGCAATATGGATCTCTTACAATGGGTTGACCTGGTAGCTGTCTATAACTATTGGTGTTCCATGTTCTAGTCTGTCCTATAAGGTTGCTGTAATTCAGGATCAACTCAGTATCAGTGGCTTCTGGATTTGGTGCCTTTTTAATATGATCCTGCTTAGAAATGTTTTTTCTTTTGTTACATTAATGAGACCATACCTCTACAGATTGGGTCTGAAACCTTGAAACATCTGAGTTCTAAATAAAGCATAATAAGCAAAGAGATTCAAATAGAGGGAAAAGGAAGGCAGACACCAAACATAGATAGGTCTACCTGGTTATGAACACAAAGGATTGCTGTCAGCTACTTGTAGTTGAAATAGACAATAATCTTGCCTTGAATTCAGAATTCTAATTTCTTGAATTATGAACAAATAAACTTCCTGTCTTTAAAAGTGTCACCTTTTGCTATTTCTCTTATGGCCACACTAGGTAACAAAGACAGTAAGTGATGTAATATCTATTTATTGTTGATAGGTGCCATTGAATAGGCTCCAACTCATAGCAACCTTGTAAAAGGTTTCTGAGGATTAGCTGATGGTATTGAACAGCCAACTTTATGATTATCAGCCCAGTGCTTATTGTACAGTGACATGCCAGGAGTTTAATCTAGTGTCTGTGGACAGGTTTTTCTGTGGGTTTAGTCCCATCCTTCTTTAGGTGATAACTCTAACAGCAAAATGGTGACAGCAGAATCTCCAGCATTCCCATATACATATATCGATTCCCCATGAAAAATGTGCAGCCATTTCTGAAGCTCTTTATTAAGAGCCTATTCAAACTCATAGCACACTCATGTCACAGAGTAGGAATGCCCATATAGTGTTTCCTTGACTGTCATCTTTAAGGAAACAGATTATAAGAGTCTTTGTCTCACACATTTTGAGGTAAGTTCAAATTGCAACCTTTTGTTATATTTATATTTTATATTTATATTTATATATGTTGTTGTTAAGTACTGTGGAGTTGGTTCTGACCCATAGCGACCCTGAACAGGGTTTCCCAGGCTGTAAATCTTTACAGGAGCAGAAAGCCTCATATTTCTCCTGCAGAACAGCTGGTAGTTTCTAACTGCTGACCCTGAGGTTCGCAGCCCGATTGGTAACCACTACGCTACCAGAGCTTCTTTCATATAGGACACGTGAAATAAGTACACATACCTAAACAAAAGTCACACTGGTGCTGAGAAAGGAAAAGGAAGGTTGGGTTTAGGCAAATTTACCAATTTAACCTAGGCATACAACATATGCCTGGTGTGGTGCTGGGGGTTAATGCACCAGACTGCAAAGCTGTTTGAACTGCAAGGTTAATAGTTCAAGCTCACCAGCTGCTCTTCAGAAACCCTACTCAGGTTTTCTATGGGTTGGAATCAACTCAAAGGCACATAACAACAACAACATACAACGTATACAGAATAAATACACATAAGAAAACACAGATCAAATAGATAACTAAGCCAGTGTTCTATATGTCTCTGACAAATTACTAGAAGCGATTCATATCTGAAGGACTTTGTGCCTGATGAACAGAATGGCATTGCAACTACCCCAAATGGCACTGCATGGACTGGCTTGAGCTTCAGATCTCCTGGAAGCTTGGGTCTTTGTTACACCTGGAGACCCTCCCCCCCTGAAATTCCAGGTTTCAGGAAAATCTCCATACCCCTGCCCAAATCTCCATACCCCCACCCATTCTAAACTCACCAGAACTATACCCAGACCACATGGCCTATAAATACCCCAGTCTGTAAGGGAACAGATGGGATCTTGGTCTTCTTTTGTGACATAAGAGTACCCCCTCCCAGGTTTATTCTCAATAAACCTGCCTGCTGTTGAAGCCATGACATTCTCCTTTTGTCTCTTTCTTTTTTTTCCTTATAATATCTGTGCCTATTCCAAAGACAAGTGACCCAAACAATGCAGAAACTAATGGAAAATATCAATAACATTACATGCAAGTAAAATTATGCTAAAGATAATTTAAAAATGGCTTCAACCGTACATTGACATAGAATATTTGGAGGTTCAATCTGGACTCAAAAGAGGATGTAGAATGAGGGCTATCATTGCTGAAGTCAGATTGATCTTGGCTAAATATATAGAATCCTAGAAAGATATCTACTAGTCCTTTATTGACTACGCAAAGGCTTTCAATTGTGTGGATCCTGTCAAGCTATGGACAACATTGCAAAGAATGAACATTCCAAAAACACTTAATTGTGCTCATGAGGAACTTATACATAGATTAAGAGACAATTGTTTAGACAGGGAAAAATGAATGGCTTAACATTAGGAAAGGTGTGTGCCAAACTTATATTCTTTCACCATACTTACAATCTATATGCTGAGTAAATAATGTGAGAAAATAGATTATATGAAGAAAAACGTGGCATCAGGAATGCAAAAAGACTCGTTAACCTGCAATATGCAGCTGATACAGCCTTCCTTGAAGAAAGGGAAGAAGGCTTAAAATACCTACAGATGTATTCGCTTCGGCAGCACATATACTAAAATTGGAATGATATAGAGATTAGTATGGCCCCTGCACAAGAATGACACACAAATTTGTGAAGCATTCCATATTTTTAAACATTAAAAAACAAAAGAAAACAAAACCTACTGATGAAGATCAAAGACTACAGCTTTTGATATGGGTTGCACCTCAATGTAAAGAAAATAAAAAATAGTCATCACTGGACTAATAAACAACAATAACATAAATGGAAAAAGTTGTCAAGAACTCCATTTTACTTGCATCGACCATCAGCTCTCATGGAAGCAGCTATCAAGAAATCAAATGATGTACTACTGCATTAGGCAAATCTGCTGCACAAGACCTGTTTGAAGTATTCAGAAGCAAAGATGTCAATTTGAAGATTGGTAATTTCAAACCTCATATGCATGTGAAAGTTGGACTGTGAATAAGGAGGAAAGTAGAAGAATTTATGCATTTGAGTTGCATTGTTGGAGGAGAATATAAAAGTACCATGGACTTTCAAAAGAACAAATTCAGTTGTGTTTAAAAAAGTACAACCAGAATGCTCCTTAGAAGTGAGAATAGTCACACTTCATTCTCATATTTGGACATATTATCAGGAGAGAACAGACCCTGGAGAAGGATATCATGTTTGATAAAGCAGATGGTAGGAGAAAAAGAGGAAGAACTTCAACAAGATGGACTGGCAGAGTTGCAGCAGCACTGGGCTCAAATGTAACAATGATAGTCAGGTTGGTGCCTGACCAGCCACTGTCTCATTCGGTTTGCACAGAGTCACTATGAGTCGGTATTGACTTGATGATGCCCTAACAACACCAACAAAATTAATAATCAGCATGGCTATGAATTTCAGTACACCTGTACCCAGTTGAAAGACATCAAAATTTCTCTAACAAAAGTAAAAATATTTGGAGAAAAATCAACAAGAATATCCACCCCCCAAAATTACATTTACACATTTAATTTTTCCAAAGGAGGCAATACTTGTTGTTGTTGTTATTGTTAGGTGACATCGAGTCGGAAGTGACTCATAGTGACCCAATGAACAGCAGAACGAAACAATGTCCGATTCTGGGCCAACCTCACTACCGCTACCATATTGGACGCCATCAATGATGCCACCTGGCCAATCCATCTCGTTAGGGGTCTTCCTCTTTTTCTCTGACCCTCCATCTTACCCAGCATGACATCCTTCTCCAGCGACTGTTCCCTCCTGACAATATGTCCAAAGTATGAGAGACGAAGTTTAGCCATCCTGGCCTCCAAGAAGCACTCTGGCTGCACTTCTTCCAAAACAGATCTATTGGTTCTTTTGGCAATCATGGAACTTTTAGTATTCTCCTCCAACACCACAACTCAAAGGCATCAATTCTTCTATGATCTTCCTTATTTGCTGCCCAGCTTTCACATCCATATAAGGTTATTGAAAATACCATGACTTGAGTCAGGTGCACATTAGTCCTCAAGCTGACATCTTTGCTCTTCAACACTTGAAAAACTTCCTGTGCAGCAGATTTGCTTATGCAATACGCCTTCTGATCTCTTGACTGCTGCTTCCACGAATGTTGATAGTTGATCCAAGAAGAATGAAGTCCTTGACAACTTCAATCTTTACTTTGTTGATAAGAATGTTGCTTATTGGTCCAGTGGTGAGGATTTTTGTTTTCTTGACATTGAGAAATAATCCATACCAAAGGCTGTGCTCTTTGGTCTTCATCAGTAAATGTTTCAAGTCCTCTTCACTTTCATCAAGCAAGGTTGTATCACTTGCATATCGCAGCTTGCTAATGAGTCTTCCTCCAATCCTGATGCCACGTTTTACTTCATAGAACCCAACTTCTCATATAATTTGCTCAGCATACAGGTTGAATAAGTATGGTGAAAGAACACAACATTGTCACACAACTTTCCCAATTTTAAAGCATTCAGTGTTCCCATGCTCTGTTCGAACAACTGCTTCTTGGTCTGGAATACTCATACTTCTCAATGTTGTCCATAGCTTGTCATGATCCACACAATCGAAAGCCTTAGCTTAGTCAATAAAGCATAGGTAAACATCTTTCTGATATTCTCTATTTTCAGCAAAGATCCATCGGACATCAGCAATGATATCTCTTGTTCCATGGCCTCTTCTGAATCCAGCTTGAACCTCTGGAAGTTCTATGTCAATGTATGATTGTAGCCATTTCTGTATTACCTTTAGCAAAACTTTACTAGCTTGAGCTATCAAAGAGATTGTCTGATAATTTCCTCATTCCTTTGGGTCACCTCTCTTTGGAATGGTCACAAATATGGATCTCTTCCAATCAGTTGGCCAGACAGTTGTCTCCCAAATTTCTTGGCAGAGATGAGTGAGTGCCTCCTGTGCTGTCTTACTTTCTTGAAAGATTTCAATTTTGATTCCATCAATTCCTGGTGCCTTGTTCTTTGCCAATTCCTTCAATGCACTTTGGACTACTTCCCTGAGTATCATTGGCTCTTTATCATATGGTACCTCTAGAAATGGTTGAACATTAACCATTTCCTTTTGGTACAATGACTCTGTGTATTCCTTCCATCATTTCTTGAACTTTCTGCATCATTCAATAATTTGCCCAGAGAATCTTTCAATAACAAAAGTCGAGGCTTGAATTTTTTCTTCAGTTCTCCCAGCTTAAGTAATGTTGACCGTGTTCTTCCTTTTTGGTTTTCTAATTCCAAATCTTTGCATATTTTATTATAGCAGTTTGTTTTATCTTCTCGAGCTGATATTTGATATTTTCTGTTCAGCTCTTGGACCTCTTCAATTTTTCCATTTGCTTTAGCTTCTCTACGTTGGAGAGCAAGTTTCAGAGTCTTTTCTGACATCCATTTTGACCTTTTCCTTCTTTCTTGTCTTCTTAATGATTTTTTGCTCTCTTCACGTATGATGTTCCTGATGTTATCCCACAAATCTTCTGGTCTTTGGTCTTTAGTGTTCAATGTATCAAATCTATTCTTTAGATGATCTCTAAATCCAGGTGGGATAAATTCAAGGTCTTATTTTGGTTCTCATGGACCTGTTTTCGTTTTCTTCAGTTTCTGTTTGAATTTGCATATGAGTAATTGATGGTCTGTTCCACAGTCAGCCCCTGGCCTTGTTTTCACTGATGATATGGAGCTTTTCCATCTTCTCTTTCCACAAATGTAGTCAGTTTGATTTCTATGTGTTCCATCTGGAGAGGTCCATGTGTATAGTCATCCCTTATGCTATCTAAAGAAGGTATTTGAAATAAACAAATTATTTGTTTTGCAGAAATCTATCATTCGTTCTCCAGCATCATTTCTATC
>NW_006408985.1:1113115-1121365 GCF_000296735.1 Chrysochloris asiatica
AATATATATATATATTTCTTCCAAAGAGCTATTTAACATCTTTATATTGGTCAATGATCCCTTTATGACCTCTAAATACACTGTACTTTCTTTTTAACTTGTATTAAAATCTTAATTCAACTGCTCCAAAATCAAAATATACTTTCATCGTTAATTAATATGCCATGTTGTAGGATCCATTCAAGTCAGCCCTATGTACAATGGAATTAAACATTGTCCAGTCCTATGCCATTTGCATGACTGGCTTAGAATCAGACCAGTGTGATTAACAGGATCTTTCTTCCTAGTAAATCTTAATCTGGTAGCTGTGCTGAAAGTTGTCACCATCATAGCAACACACAAGCCATGACTTTTAGGCAGGTGGTAATTGTACATGTGGTGGATTGGCCAAAAATCAAACATAGGTCTAGCCCATAGAAGGAAAGAATTCTAGCTCTGAGCAACCAATGCTTGTTGATAATAACAACTATCTTTAGTCCTCTGAAGAGTCTAATGGCTTTCTATTATGGGTGTATGTTCATCTTTCAGTTATAAAACATTCTTCAAAAAGCAGACTGATCTTATAAAATCATTCAATTCCTGTAATTCATTAACATATGTAATTACCTTTCTTATTTATTTGCTGTTTAGTATTTTGGTTGCCTGTTTTCTTTTTACATCTGTACATAGAATCTAAAATTGATAAATGCTGGTACACTGTCAGTGTGGGTCACAGTTGAAATGTAATCTATAGTTATTGCATGACTGCATGGATGAATAAATATATTCAAATTGTGGAGAACAAGTAATATGGAGAAAAATCCGTTTACTACATTTGTAGTTTGAGTTCACATTCCCTCATATGCATGTGAAAGTTGGACAATGTTTAAGGAAGACCATAGAAGAGTAGATGCATTTGAGTTACAGTGTTGCATGGGAGTATTAAAAGTATTATTGATTGTCAGGAAAACAAACATATCTACATTGGACAAAGTACAGCCAGGATGCTCTTTAGAAGCCAGGATGGCCAGATTAATCTCTCTGACTTTCGACCAGTCCCTGGAGCAGGACTTCATGCTTGGTAAAGTGGAGGCTTGGCAAAAAGGATAGAGACCCCAGTGAGAGAGATTGACTCGGTGACAGAAACAATGATCTCAGCATAACAATGATTTTGAGATTGGCACAGGACAGGGAAGTGTTTGCTCTGTTGTGCATAGGTCATTATGAGTTGGTAACAACTTGATGACATCTAACAACAACAACAAAATTCTCTTCTGAATTTATTTTCCTTGTAGAATATTTCTTACAAATCTTTTGCTGTCCTTTATTCCATGGGATGAATTTTGGTAAATGTATAGCCTGCATCCAGATGCAAGTCTTATGTAATTAATGAAATTGATCCCGTTTAATTACTTATGAGCATTTGGTACAGCATAGCTTGAGTTTGCATCATGAACCAGAATTTCATGGCAGAGAAATAACAAAAATCACCTTTAGGCATAAGGTGACTGATCAACTGACATAGACTACACATAAGATAAAATGCTAGAATGACATTATGTCTTTCTTCTTATAATTAGGGACTTGAAGAAAAAAAAAAATGTCTTCAAGTTGATCAAAATGCATGACACCCTTATATTTTAGTGTAGACAACTCAATATGTTACAGTATAGAACTCCTTCCATAGTGTTTTCTTGGCTGCAACCTTTATAGGTCATCACTCTCTACTTTCACAGTGCTGATGGGTGGATTTAAATCTACAATCTTCTGGGTAGTAGCTGACTGTAGCAAAAGACTAAAGGGCTTCTTAGGTAGTGGTTTTTTTTGTTAATATACAGTGATGTTATATCATGATTTAAGGAAACATTAACTTCAGTTATTGTATATTATAAACAATGTACAATGATTCATAAGCTTAGGACATAAATTAACTTAAAAAGATGTACACTAAGAAACAAATGCATTCACTTATTTACAGTTTAATATATTAGACTTGATTTTGTCTTTTGTTTAGGATCCTGATATTATATAGAATGGCTTTCTGCTTATATCCAGCCAATAGTCAAACTGGGTATGACTTGAATTTGATTAATATAAAAATTTGAATAATATGTGCATAATTAATTTAATAATAATAATTTGCTGCAGTGGCATGCATTTTTTTCAAGGCATAAATAACTCTCAACTTAATATGAATTGCTTCCCATTTAATCCTACAACATTTTATGTGTCCTCCATCCAGACAATAAAGAAGGTAATACCTGACACCTGAAATGAGCTAGATTCTCCTTTCTACAATGCTAAAGCTCCTAGTCTACTTATTTAAGGTCATTATGACCTCCCTAATCTTTACTAAACATTTACTTATTCAAAAATTGTATCATTTTAACTCTTTCCATTGAAAATATCATATCTTCTTCCTCATTAAAAAACAAATAATAAAGCAGTTGTCAATGAATTGCCATTGATGCTGGCTTATGATTACTCCATATGTATAAGACTAAAATTGTGCTCTATATGATTTCTTATGGCTTATAGTTTTGGACCACAACTCATCTGCCAGTTTGTCATACTATGGTAGCTTGTGAGTTGCTGTGATTCTGGAAACTATCCCACTACTGTTTTAAATACCAGCAGGGTCGCCCATGGTGGACAGGTTTCAGATGATGTTCCAGACAAAGACAGAGTAGGAAGAAGGAGTGACAAACTACTTTTGAATATTTAGTCACTGAAAACCTTATGAATAACAGAGAAAAACTATCAGATATTGTGCTGGAAATTGAGCCCCTCAGGTTGCAAGGCACTCAAAATGCAACTGGAGAAGAGTTGCTTCCTCAAAGTACAGTTGACTCTGGTGACGCCAATGGAGTAAAGCCCATGGGAGTCCCAGCTGTTCCATGGGATAAAAACATGAGACTTTCTGCTCCCATAAAGATTTAAAGCCTCAGAAACCCTATACAGGGTTGCTATGAGTCGGTTCCGACTCCATGACACTTAACCACCACCACCATATCACACCTAAATGTAGAGATCATCTTAAGAACAGATTTGATACATTAAACACTAAAGACCGAAGACCAGAAGAGTTGTGGGATGACATCGAGAACATCATACATGAAGAAAGCAAAAAGTCATTAAGAAGACAATCTGAAACCTGTCCTCCACGGGTAACACTGCTGGTATTTAAAATACTGGTGGCATAGCTTTCAGAATCACAGCAACTCACAAGCCACCACAGTATGACAAACTGACAGGTGAGTTTTGGTGAAAAGGATATATTGCTTGGTAAATGGAGGATCAGTAAAATCCCTAAAAAAATTGATTTGTACAATGGTAGAAATAATGGACTCAAACATTAAAATCGTGAAGCTAGTACAGAACAGGGTAGTGTTTTGTTGTGTTTCATGCAGTGCACTATGAGTCAGAATCAACAGGATAACACCTAACAAAAAAAAATCATTTTGAATTTGAATGTATGGGCCACTTCAGTGGTTATAGCCTATATTTTGGGGTCCTGGTGTGGTGCTTTGTATAAATGGTGAACTGCTAACCTTAAGGTCATTTCAACCTTACCTCCCAGCTGGTCCTGGGAGGATTACTTTGCATCAGAATTGACTTGAAAGAACTGAAAAACAGCAACATATTTTTATTCAATTATTCAATGCTTACATTTGTACATCATATTTTCCAATATTTGTTTTAGGAGCTTGAGTTCTGTTATGAATTTATGATGCCTTGTCATTCCACACAAAATTGAACTCTTCCATTTTAGTTGCTTGTGGGTTGTTTTTCAGCTTCATTTTTACTAGAAAATATTAATAACTGATATTTTTTTCTGAAGGTACCATCAATCAGTTATGCATGTTTATGAATTTCAATAACTTGATAGTAACAAGTTATTTTCAAGTATTTATTGAAATAAAATCTATCTACTCTTATAGAAAGAGGGCTGCCATTTAGCATGATTATACTATAAAATATACTGTATCTTTAAAATTATTTCTGTTGGTAAGCCTAAATTGAATTAATAAAGCAAGCTGTTATTTAGATAATATGTATTTTTAAGTCACACTACTTAAGAATGGATAAGCACCACAAAATTAACATTGTATAATGCTGTGAGTCATAAGAAATATTAATTAAAATATGTGTTATGCAGTCTGAAGGAGAATGTTTTTCATAATTATTACAAAAATTCCTTTTAACTGCATTCCTCATCAGAAACAAGTAGATTTATAAAAATCATACTGAGACAAATTTTCAATTCATGTAGCCCTTCTATACACATAGTATTTGGAAATCCCAGCTTTTTGGGAAGAAATTAATATGTCATTCATTCTTAATGATAAATATGCTAATTTTAATTGTTTAAAAATTATTGAACTTGGTAAAACAATACACAGTTTTTGTTTGTTTGTTTGTTTTAATGTTTTATTGTGAGTTATGTGATAGTTTACATGGGAGAACATTAGTTTTACATTCATTTTTTGTATATCATTTCATTGCCATGGTTACAATCCCCTCCATGCCTCATCAACCAACCAAAGAATACACAGTTTTTATGACAATTTGAAAGCATTAATATACTTTCAAATTATATTTGGTTAAACTAGTGTCCATGCCATGGTCAAGAAAAAGTGTTGTCTAAATAACCCAAAAAATCTTAGCTCTACTAGACAAATGCAATACTCTAGATTAAAGTTTAAAGAGTAGGAATAAAGATTCTAGCAGGAAAAAATAATTCTAGAATATATGAATGCTATACTTAAGGAACTCTTACTCCTTGAACAAATTTATAAATTTATAGAATATAAAGCATGGATTGATAAACAAGAATGGGACAATGAAAAAGCAATATGTTTACTTGAAAAATGGATTCATTTGGCAGGTACAGAAACACTACTTATACAAAGTAAATTCTCAAACATTGGTGAACCCATAAGGAGGAAATAACTCAGAAAAAAAAATATGGGACAAAAAACACAAAAAAACGGTCAACTGTTATTGAATAGGAACATTACTATGAGATTTATTTTTCTGATGTAGTAGTAATACTGTATTAAATTTGTAAGTTTTACCTTTAGTAGCTTAATTTGGATTTTTGCATTCTATAGTTTGTTGTGGTTGTTAAGTGCTATTGAGTCAGTTACTACTCAAAGCAACCCTTTATATTGATTCTGAAGAATAGTTGGTGGATGTGAACTATCTAGTGTTTCGTTATGCTGTGCATAAGGTTGCTATGGGTTAGTACCAACTTGATGGCACCTAACAACAATAACAACCTTGTGATTAATGGTCTGGTGTTTATCCTATAGCAACACACCACTAGAGAGGTGTGTTATGCAATAACATTAGACAGGTTATGCAATGTGTATATATATTCTTAGCAATTTGTGCATGTATTTCTGTGTTGATATATGTGCATGTTTTTTGAAAGTTTAGTATTTTTATAAAATCCAAAAGTATTAAAGTGCTTGTTTTAAAAATTAATAGTAAGTGCATAAATTACCACTTAAAGGTTGCCCTCTTCTCTTCTCAAGAAATAAATGGGAAAGAAGGACTTTAGAAGAAATTTGCTTAGCAGCTAACGTTTCTACAGTGTATCTAATTCCTTAAGGTGAAAGATTGTTGTTGTTGTTAGGTGACATTGAGTTCGTACCAACTCATAGTGTCCCTATGTACAACCAAACACAACACAGCCCGGGCCTAGACCAACCTCACAATTGTTGCCATCCTTGAGCCCATTGATGATACCACTTTGTCAGTTCATCTTGCTGGGAGCCTTCCTTTTTTTCTCTGACCCTCCACCTTACCAAACATGATATCCTTTTCCAGAGACTGGTCGCTCCTGAGAGTATGTGGGAAGTATGAGAGACGAAGTTCAGGCATCCTGGCCTCCAAGAAGCACTCTGGCTGCACTTCTTCCAACACACATCTTTTTGTTCTTTTGGTATCCCATGGCACTTTCAAGATCCTCCTCCAACACCATAACTCAAATGCATCAATTCATCTATGGCCTTCCTTATTCATTATCCAGCTTTCGCATGCCTATGAGGTTATTGAAAATACAATAGTTTGGGTCAGTCTCACCTTAGTTCTCAAGCTGACATCTTTGCTCTTCAACACATGAAAAAAAAGTCTTGTGCAGCAGATTTGCCTAATGCAATATGTCATCTGATTTCTTGACTGCTGCTTCCATGATTGTTCATAGTTGATCCAAGAAGAATGAAATTCTTAACAACTTTAATCTTTTTTCCATTGATAAGAATATTGTCTATTGGTCCAGTGGTGAGGATTTTTTATTTCTTTACATTGAGATGCAATCCATACCATAGGCTGTTCTCTTTGATCTTCATCAGTAAGAATTTAAGGCCTCTTCACTTCCAGCAAACAATGTTGTATCATTTGCATACCACAGGTTGTTAATGAGTCTTCCTCCAATCCTGATGACACATTTTTCTTCATAGAATTCAGCTTCTCAGATTATTTGCTTAGCATACAGATTGAATAAATATGGTGAAAGAACACAACCTTGTCAGTACTGACTCATAATGACCCTATGTACAACAGAACAGATCACACCTTATTAATTTTAAGCCATTCAGTGTCTGTGCAAACAACTGCCTCTTGGTCCAGGTACAGATTCCTCATGAGCACAATCAAGTGTTCCGGAATATTCATACTTTGCAATATTGTCCATAGCTTGTAGTCAATAAAGTACAGGTAAACATCTTTCTGATATTCTCTGCTTTCAGCCAAGATCCATCAGATATCAGCAATGATATCCCTTGTTCCACATCCTCTTCTGAATCCAGTTTGAATAACTGGAAGTTCTCTGTCAATATATGCTTGCAGCCATTTCTGTATTACCTTTCTCAAAGGTAACAGTAATAAAATTTTACTTGCGTGGGATGTCAAAGATATTGTCCAATGATTTCTGCATTCTGTTGGGTTACCTCTCTTTGGAATGGGCGCAAATACAGACCTCTTGCAATCATTCAGCCAGATAGTTGTCTTCCATATTTCTTGGCATAGATGAGTGAGTGCCTCCTGTGCCGCCTCACTTTCTTGAAAGATTTCAATTTTTATTCCATCAATTCCTGGTGCCTTGTTCTCTGCCAATTCGTTCAATGCATCTTGGACTTCCTTCCTCAGTATCATTGGCTCTTGATCATATGCTACCTCTTGAAACGGTTGAACATTAACCATTTTTTTGATACAGAGACACAGTGTATTCCTTCTATCTTCTCTTGATGCTTTCTGAATCATTCAATAATTTGTCACAATAATCCTTCAGTAACAAAAGTCAATGCTTGTATGCTTCTTCAGTTCACCCAGCCTGAGAAATGCTGAGTGTATTCTTCCCTTTTGATTTTCTGACTCCAGATCTTTGCTATTTTGTTATAATCTTTGACTTTGTCTTCTCAAGCTGACATTTGAAATTTTCTGTTCAGCTCTTGTACCTCCTCATTTCTTCCATTTGATTTAGCATTTCTATTTTGGAGAACAAGTTTCAGTGTCTCTTCTGACATCCATTTCGACCTTTTCCTTCTTTCTTGTCTTCTTAATGACTTTTTGCTTTCTTCATATATGATGTTCTTGATGTCATCCCACAACTCTTCTGGTCTTGAGTCTTTAGTGTTTAATGTATCAAATCTGTTCTACAGATGATCCCTAAATTTAGGTGTGATATACTCAAGATCATATTTTGGCTTTCGTGAACTTGTTTTCATTTTCTTCAGCTTCAGTCTGAATTTACATATGAGCAACTGATGGTCTATTCCACAATCTGCTACTGGCCTTGTTTTGACTGATGATATGGAGCTTTTCCAATTTCTCATTTCAAAGATGTAGTCAATTTGTTTTCTATGTATTCTATCTGGTGAGGTCCATGTGTATAATCTTCTCTTATGCTATCTAAAGACCCATTTATTTTTGGGGGGTTTTGTCAAATGTTTTATTGAGTGTAGACATCTGGAGTACTGTATGACATGCATTACCTGTAGCTTCAAAAAGAACAAGCCACATTGTCCTTACTGTCAAATGTGTAAGGCTTGCCATACTTGATGGATGTTAATGAAGTATCATGAGAGTAATGTGGTTCCTGAAAAGTTTGTACAATTTGGAGGAGGGTCTTAATCACATGAAAAGGAAAGCTGTTAATATTTAGTGAACCTGCAATTTAATGGAAGTACACAGTATTTGTCATTTTAAAACAAACAAAAGTAAAATTGTTTGTAGACAATTGCTACCCTGCCCCAAACTTTACTT
>NW_006408985.1:1151071-1161964 GCF_000296735.1 Chrysochloris asiatica
TGCTGCCTGTTTCCTTGGTATCTGGTAGCTGGTATTGGTTATTGCCTGGGTTTTGGTGTTTAATATGGTGTGAATGTAGCTTGGCTATTTGGCAGCAGTTAATACCTCTTCTCATGTTGAATAGGGAGACAAAGAGTCCTCCAAATCAGAAGGGAGGCTTGTAGCAGCCAAACAACAGCAGCCAGGTGAAAAACAAAGTCAGAATCAAAAGCAAAAACAAAAATGGGAGAAAGAGGAAAAAGGGAAAAAAGAAAAATAGAGAAAAGAAAAAAAGAAAAGAAATCCCAGAAGAAAATAATGCAGGACCAGTGAGATCAAGGCTTAATACAGCAGTCTAAAAGGGAAGGGGGGGGAGAGAAGAAAAAAAAAAATTATATATATAATTAAACCAGAATAAAATGATGTAGCACCAGCCCAAACAAGACTCAATACTGCATTCTCCATTCACTAAAAAGTGGGAGTGTGGCGGAGGAGAAAAAGAGGAAGAAGAAACGAAAAAAGAATGAAAGAGAAAAGAAAAGAAAAGAAAATTATTATATAAAATAATAATAATAGGAAAATCTGTGGCTTAATGTAGGTATGCCTTTAATTTCCTAAGTCTCTTTCGGTCACTCTGCCCTCCTCTCCTGGTTGTTAGGCGCTGTCGAGTCGATTGCAACCTCTAACAACCCTGTATAAGGTTTCTGAAGAGCGGTTGGTGAGCTTGAACCACTGACCCTCAGTTCAAAAGGCTCTGTAGTGGCGCCGCAGCCCTCAGAGCTACACTGGGACTCCTGCTAAACCGGCTATAAAAGGGAGACCTAGATAGGGTTCCCGAGAAGCAGCTGGTGAGCTTGAACCACCGATCTTGCAGTTCATAAGGCTCTGTAGTGTGCCGTCTCAACCCTCAGAGCCATGCCAGGACTCCTGCTAGACCAGCGCAAAAAGACAGACCCAGCTAGGTGCACATGCATCTCAGCCTGGGCTGAGCACGTGGTTTCTTGAGGATTGGATGGTGAGCGTGAATCCCCGCCCTTGCAGTTCAATAAGCTTTAAAGCAGGGTGGGTCCCACGGGGGTTCTGGGAGGCTGGGTGGGGATTTAGCTTGTTATAGCATGTGGGCGGGGTCAGTGGGGTGTGGTCACGTTGTCTGAGACAGAGGGAACAATCTCGAGGGTGAGCCTGGTGGGCCTGGTGGGTGGGGTTGGGTCGCGAGCAATCAGTCAGGTGGTACGGGGTAGCAGTGGGTCCCGTGGGCAGGGCAGTGCTTGCGCAAGGTCCTGCAAGCAGTGTGGGTGGGGTCAGCAGGGTGTGTGCATGCTCTGAAGGTTAGGGCACGCTCTGGTGGGTGTTCGCAGTCTGGTCTGGTCCCGGTCCAGTAAGGCGGGGGTTTGGGGATCGAGGGAGTAATGGGGCGGGTGAGAGGCCACTTTGCTGGGTGGACACAGTCCTTGTCCGATGATGTCAGACAGTCACTGTTTTTTTTCCCTCCTGTCTTTATTGACTGATTACTCTCTGCCCACTGCAAGCGCCGAAATTACATGGTGGGGCAGATGACCCTCACTTTCTCTTCCCCTTGTCTCCAGTGGCTCCCCTGTTCAATAATTACTGAAAGCGCCGCTTTTGGAGCCAGTTGGTTCTAGCCCCGCCCCCCCCCAAGCTCAAAGGAGTTAGGGCTGTGCTGCACGCAATGGTGGGTACAAGTTTAAAAAGCCAGTAGTTCCTCAGTATGGTGATTTTTTTTTAAGAAAAGGTAGTTTAAGATTTTGAAGTACTGAGACTTATGGTAGATGTAAGTGTGTGGGTTCACCACAGGAAGGTTTCTTTCGTGAGTTCCCCTCCCCTGAACCCAGAGCCTCACTCACCCATGTCGTCTGGCCATCTGGCAAACCCCTTATCTTTGATTTTTGAAGGCTCAATTATGATATATCTTGGTGATTTTCTTTGGGGGCCTATCCTTCCTGGGGCTTGTTGAGCTTCTTGAATGCTTATGTTTTCATTTATCAGATGTTACAGGAAGTTTCTTCAAGTAGCTCTTCAACTATCTCCTCTGCGGTTCTCTGTGATTCCTTCTGTTCCAGAATTCCAATAATTCTCAAGTTATCCCTCTACATGGTGTCCCACTTGAATCTTAAACTTTCTTCTGAAATTTTTACCCTTTTTTTTCCCCCTGCTTGCTCTTTTATTTTAGCAGTAATGAGAGATATATCTTCCAGCTCACTGGTCTGACTTCCATCTCTTCAGTTCTACTATGTTGCCCTCTCAGTGCATTGTCCATTTCTGATATTTTATTATTAAACATTTCAACCCCCTTTTTCAGGTTTTGAATTACTTCCAATATTATTTCTATCTTATTTAATTGTTCCTGTGACACTTTCCTGACTTCTTCCTTATTTTCTCAACCCCTTTGTAGAGCATATCAACCCCAATATCATTCTCCTGAATACCTTCCCAGGGAGTGCCAAAGCCTGTCCTCCTCCCAATAGGAAGCCTAGATCTACCTGCAGCTAATTTGTTTCAGTTATACTGTCTTGTTTCTGGATATGTGCTAAAGTCTTCAACTGTCTCTTGGGCATCTTCAATAATTAAAAGTGTTTTCAATAATTAGATGAATGTATATTCATGTATTATTAAGCTTTCTGATTTCGTCCAGATAGATGTGATCAGGCAATGGACTTAGTTTTTTACTCTTCTTATTACTCAACTAGAGTAACTGTAGCAGGTGTTGGCTGTCTACCTGATGTATAGCAGCTGGTGTTGGCTTTTGCCTAGATACTAGGATTTTATAGGGTGTGATTGTAGCTTGGCTATATGACCACAGTTGCTGTCTCTTCTTCGGTAATGTAGGGAGAGAAAGAGCCTCCCTCCCTCCCCATGGTAAAAGGTGAATGAAATAATAATTTTAAAAGCACAACAGTAAAGAAAAAGAAAAAGGAAAAAAGATTAGGTAATACAGTCTATCATAGCAAAAGAAAAATTTTAAAGTTGCAAAAATGAATATCACTTTAATGCTCCTCATTCAGCTGGCTGGAGCTGTTCCTGTTGACTCCTGCCCCTTCTTAGAGTCTGTGTGCTGTGTCTGTGTGAGCAGATCCATGCATGTGCATAGTAATACCCTCCAGGGATGGGGCAGTGTCCAGTGGCTCAGGCACTCCCTCTAATCACCAGGGTGGAGGTGCACAGACAGTAAGAGAACAATGAACAGGAACAAATATTTACATCTTTATCTGCAAGGATCAGTCAGAATTTTGCAGTGAGAGAGCTCTTCTGATCCTGCAGCCACTCTGTCATGCCCAAGATGTCCATTCCAACACCTGCTGCTGTCTCAGATCAGAAAATGCCATCTTTCTTGCTTCTGCTACAAATTCCACTACTAGTAAGCCTTCAGTCCTTCTAAATATTCCTTTATATGTAGTTCAGAGTTTTGGGACTGTTCCCTGAAGCTGCTTCATCTGCCATTCTGTATTACTACTGTCAGATGTCTACATCATGCTTCTCCCAAATCTGCCATTAATTCCCAACCCCAGAATGTCCTTTCTTGTCTTCTTAAAGACTGTTTACTTTCTTATTTTCTTGATGTCATACCACAACTCTTCTGGACTTTTATCACTAATATCTAATGCATCAAAACCATATCATAGTCAGATTAAAAATGAGTAATGCACTGGAAAGGCTCATTTTCCAGCACAATTTCTGACAGTATTCAGGGGCTCTTCATCATGTGAAGGAGAAATTTTGATGTTGACTAAGTTGTCAGTGTGGATAAAAATATGTAAAGAAAAGGAATTTTCATGAAAAAGACAAATGTAATGTTTATATGTTTTCAATTGCAATTGAGTTGGTTTTTATTCATAGCAGTCTTATAAAGGGTTTCTAAGAAGCAGCTGGTAGGTTTGAACCACCAACTCTGTGGTTAGTAGTTCCATTTTTATCCTACAGTTCTATCTCAGGATTCCAATTTTTGTATAAATCTTTTAAACTTTTATTTATTATTATTATTTTTAATTTTAAGTAACACTGAATTCCAGATTAACTCCATTCCTGGTTATGTGTGATTGCAAACTCTGATGATAATGCATAGATGTGAGTTCAGTTAGCCACTTCTGTTTTAGAATAAGCCCAACATTATTATAAGTGACGTTCTGTGCAATAAAATGAAGATAGAACTATGGATATGAAATGATGCTCACTTGATACCCTAATAAGCCCTTGAATCAGAGACAAAACTACTTCCCAAACGAGTGAAACACTCTTTGAATATAAACACTCATTGAATATAATCTTGAAGAAGCAATATGCACTTTAGAGAAAAGGGCTCTTATAATAATATGACACTAGACTGACTTCAGAAATGTAATTGAAAATATCAGGAGGGTGTAAAAAGAAAAATAACATAAAAATAACAGAATAAAAAATAAACCATTATGAAACCATGTCAACTCTATGCAAGATACTAAGTTGTTGATATTGAAGAGTTTTGTTCATAAAAACAGGTATAATTTTAAATGGTGAGAAATCAATCTAATTAGACATGTATGGCAGAATGCTAGAAGAGAATTATTTTATTGTTTCTTAAATAAAGAGGACTGTGTTTGTGTTTGTACTTTGCACATATGTAGAGACTTCAAAAAGTTCATAGCAACAAGGAATGAAAAGATAACAGACTTATGCATGAACATTTTGAAGCCCTTATATGTGTTCCAGAAATGAACACTTTTTTCTTAATTCAATAGAAATTGGTGGATTAAATTTTTATTGCCTTGTTAATGATTTTCATCCAAATAATAATTTCCAGTCTAACATGCAATGACTCTGTCTTTATACAAGTGCTTAAAAAAAGCTTAAAATTCAGAGATCACATACACGGCAGTGACATAAAGAAAAAAAAAAAAAAACAGAGAGAAAAAGAAATAAAAGGATAGTATCTAAACAATAAGTATATAAAATATTATTTTATTACACAAAAGAAAACTCATAATTTAATAAAATTTTAGACTGGAACTAGATCCCAGTGGATCCATCTTTACCACTTTACCTCTCCTACTTCCCCTCACTTTTTAAATTTGCATTATTATAGGTAGAAAAAAATATGAAAAAGGAGGAGGCGTCCTGGTGTGGCCCTGTAGGATATGCACTGGAATGTAACAGTAAGACCAGTGTTTCAAATCCACCATCTGTTCTTTGGAAAACTTATATAAGGTTGCTATGAGTCAGAACCAATTCAATGGTAGATAACAACAATAGAAATATGTAGAAAATGATAAATATATTGCATCTTTTATGGGAAACTTCTGTTATTGTTTTTAGGTACCATCGAGTCAGTACCGACTCATAGCAACCTTATGCATAGTAGAATGAAACACTGCCCAATCTTGGGCCAACCTCACTACTATTGGCACCCTTGAGTCCATCAATTCTGCCACTTGGCCAATTCATCTTGTTGGGGGTCTTTTTCTCTTTCTCTGTTCCTTCACCTTATCAAATTGCATAGTATAAAATGGATTTTAAGTTTGGCTACTATGTAGTTGTTAAGTGTCATCAAGTCGCTTCTGACTCATAGTAACCCTGTACAGGATTTCCAAGGAACCACTGACCTTGTGGTTCAAACTGACCTTGTGGTTCAGTGCATTTCATAAACATAATTTGAAAACAAACATTGTATACATAAAGTAACGTACAGATAACAAAAATGTGATACTAACCCCTTAAGGAAAAAGCAACAACAACAACAGAGTTCAACACTCAGTAATGTAATATTCACATCAAGAAACAGGAAAATGTTACCTATGAGAAGGAAAAAGGGATCCTGGTGTGATGTTATAGGATAATGTGCTGGTTTCAAGGTCAGTTTCAACCTCAAGGTCAGCAGTTCAAGCTCACTAGTTGCTCCTTGGAAACCCTATACAGGGTTGCTATGAGTCTGAACCAATGCGATGGCACTTAACAACAACAACCACAACAAGGAAAAAAGTTAAATCAGACAAACATATGCTTTTCTCTGTTGGGAACAAAAAACTGAAGAAGAATGGCATTGTTTTCATCGTCAAAAAGAACATTTCAAGATCTTTCCTGAAGTACATTTTTGCCTGAGATAAGACAATATCCAAAGAATAGCAGTTAATAAAACTATTTTTGAAGTTTACATACCAACCACTAAAATCAGTGATGGTGAGATTGAAAAAATTCTACAAACTTCCTCAGCCTGAATTTGATTAAACATACAACTTACATCCATTGACATTAGTGATTGAAATGTAAAAGTTGAAGACCAAGAGGGAAGATCTGCAGCTAAAAAATATTCCACTGGTGATAGAAACAAAGCTGGAGATCATGAGATATCGTTTTGAAAGATCAATTACTTATTTAAAGCAAATATACTTTTCAACAACAAAGATATGGACCTCACCAGATGGGATATACAAAATCAAAATTGACTACATCTTTGGGAAATGACTGGGGAGAAGTTCAATATTATCAGCCAAAACAAGGCAAAGGGCCAACTATGAACTAGATCATCAGTTAATCTTATGCAATATCAGGCTGAATCTGGAATTAAAACAATTCTATGAAAGTCAAAATATGAACTTGAGTTGTTGTAGTTGTTAAATGCAATAAAGTTGGTTCAGACTCACAGCAACCCTCTATAGTGTTTCCAAGAAGTAGCTGAGAGGTCTCAACTGATGATTTTGTTTTTAGAAATCTAGTGCTTATCCTACAATGACAGACATATCATGTGACCTTGAGTATATCCCATTTGAATTTAGAGACCATCTCAAGAAATGATTTGATATATTAGGCACTAATGACTGAAAAATAGTGTTGTGAATTGAAATAACATTGTCTATAAAGAAAGCAAAAATCATTTTAAAAGATAGAAAATAAAGAAAAAAAAACACAAAATGGATGTCAGAAGACTCTCTGAAACTTTCTCTTGAGCATTACAAAGCTAAAGTGACTGAAAATAAGATGATGATGCCAAAGAACTGAACAGAAATGTTTGAAGAGCAGCTTAAGAGCAGAAAATAAAATATTATAATGAAATGTGCAAAGATTTGGAGCTAGAAAACAAAAAGTGAAAGATAGTCTCAGCATTGCTAAAGCTTCAAGAAGTGATAGAAAAATTCAAGCCTTGGCTTGCAATATTTAAGTTTTCTCTGGAAAAATTATTAAATTATAATTATCAATCCTCACTCAATTAATTTTGGAAGAGATACACAGAATCACTGTATTTAAAAAAAAGTGTTGATGATCAATCATTTCAAGAGATAACATATAATCAAGACCCAATGGTATTAATGAAATAAGTCCAAGCTGCTCTGATGGCATTTGAAAACAACAAGTCTTCAGGAATTGACAGAATAGAAATTGAAATAATTCACTGAAGTAAAGCAGCACTGGAGGCATTCACTCATCTACGCCAGGAAATTTGGAACACAGCTACCTGGTCAGTATATTGGAAAAGGTCTATATTTGTGACCTTGACAAACACAGGTGAGCTAACAGATTGCAGAAATCATTGAACAATATCATTAATATCACATACAAGAAAAATCATGCTAAAGATAACTAAAAAATGATTGCATCTCATCGACAGAGAGCTGTCTGAAATCCAATCCAGATTCAGAAAAGGGCATGGGAATAGGGTTATCTTTGTTGAGATCAGATTATCTTGACTGCAGGAAGACAATACCAAAATGATGCTTGTTTGTGCTTTATTAATTATGGAAAGGCATTCAACTGTGGGGATCATTACAAGCTATGAATAATGATACAAACAACAAGTATTCCAGAACACTTAATCATGTTGTAGAAGAACCTGTATATACACCAAGAGGCAGTCCTTCAACTAGAACAAGGGGACAATGAATGGTTAAAATCTGTAAAGGTGTGCACCAACATTCTTTCACAATATTTATTCAATGTGCATGCTGAAAAAATGACCTGAGAAGCTTGATTATAAGAAGAACATGACATCAGAATGGGAGGACGGGAAACTGTAGTACCTTTATTTGATATGGCTGTTTTGAGTTTTGAGCAAGCTGTTGGTCTTGGAGGGATCAAGGCAAGAAAATCCTTTGCCCATCAGAGTAAACACCATTCTATAACTGACAGTTAAAGGGAGATAGTGAGCAGTCTAGTATGCTTGCTGGTTACCAACTGGTTCTCCTTGTTGAGTAGAATTGAGGAAAGGCAGCAATGAAGAGACAGGTTGAGTTTGGAAATGCTTTACTGGAACCCATTGATCTGGTCCACCATGGCTAGATGAGAGAGAAGAGTAGTGTGAACTTGTGAGTCAATGGGAACAAACCTAGTCCCTGGGGGCTAGGGCTGATAGTGAAGGGACAACTGGTCTGTCAGTGTGCAGGGAGGTATGTATGAACTCCCAAAACTTGCAACTGGTAACCATTTGGCTGAGCTTGGATAGCTAGAACTGAGTTAACTAGAACCTGACCAGATGAAAAGAAAGATGTTTAATATTTTGAGCAGGTTGCTACAATTTGATGGAATGAGCATTTGCTTATGGATAAAGTTGCTCAAAGTTTCAATAGGAATGCAATATTCTTCAGATTAAGGAACACATTTGTCTCCTCAGAACACTGGGTTGATTGGGATGGGAATATAGAAATTGGCTATCAAAACTGGAAGTGGATATAAGGGATGATGTGATTGACTTACAACAAGGGTTTTAGAATGATGGGGACAAGCAAGAATAACACTAGCTTCCTCTTTTCTAGAAGAATCTAGTGAAAGAGTGTTGGGAAAGATGCTGTAGGATTTATGATTTCATTTGTGAATAATTTTAACAGGCTTTATTGTGAATATAAAAGTTGCAATTATAGAAGATATAACTGAAAAGAGGGGAGTTAATCTTTCATTTATGAAACACAATGGCTAGAAAAAACAGGGTGTAGTCTATGGTCCCTTGGATTTACTTGGTAAGTTTTTTTTTTATTTTTTTTTATCCAACATCTTGGTTCTCACCAAGTAACCAGGTTGTTGTGGTTGTTAAGTGCTGTTCAGTCAGTACCAACTCATAACCACTGTCTAGAGTTTCAGAGGAACAGCTGGTGAGGTTGAACAGAGAACCTTGCAGTTCTAACCAATCTGGTTGTCTAGTTCATTATCCTGTAACACAACACCAGGATTTTAAGTGAGTGGGTAGGCTTGATAAAGGTCAAAGACAGTAGCCTTTGGTATTGGTTGGACCTCAATGTAAAGAAAACAAAATCCTTCATCACTGGATGAAAAGTATCATCAAGCTCAATGGAGAAAAGACTGAAGTTGCCAAAGACTTCATTTTGCTCAGAGCAACCATCAACATTCATGGAAGCAGCAGTCAAAAATCAAATGACATATTGCATTTGGCAAATTGGTCTCAAAAGACCTCTGTAAAGTGTACACAAACAAAGTTTCAGGACTAAGGTGTGCCTGGACCAATCCTTGGTAATTTCAGTAACCTCATATGCATGTGAAAGTTGGACAGTGAATAATGAAGATGGTAGAAGAATTGATGCATCTGAGTTATGGTATTTAAGGAGAATAGTAAAATTATTATGGACTTCCAAAAGAACAAAGCAGTCTGTACTGGAAGAAGTACAGATAGAATGTTCCTTGAAAACCAGGGTTGGCAGACTTTGTCTCTCATACTTCAGACATATTACCAGGAAGTAATTGTCCCTAGAGAAGGATATGATGCTTGGTAAAGTGGATAGTCAGAGAAAAAGAGGAAGACCACTAAGAAGATTGATTGGCATACTGGCAGCAGCAGTGGGCTCAAGTATAGCAATAATTGTGAGGTTGTCACAGGAATGGGCAGTGTTTCATTCTGTTGTGCATAAGTTCACTGTGAATCGGTACTGACTCTGGCACTTAACAACAAAAGCTAACACAAATAAAATGTGAAGAATTCTTAGCCTGGTGTTGGTTAGTTGTGCCATCCCATTAGGTTTTAAAAAAAGAGGAAGATGCTTAGGAGATGGATTGACACAATGGCAGATGCAATGGACTCAAGTGTAGCAATGATTGTAAGGTTGGCACAGGACTTGGCAGTGTTTCATTCTGTTGTGCATAGGATCACTATGAGTGGTTTCTGACTCAATGGAATCTAACAACAAAACCAAATGCAAACAAGTTATACAGAATTCTAAGGCCAGGGCTGGTTAGCTGTGCCATCCCATTAGGTTTAATAGAGCAATCTCAGAATAGGAACAGACAATCCCAGAGCCATCATGGAAAAAAAAAGCATACGATCCCTACCTACAAAAGCAGCAACAGTAGATGTAGTGGCAGAGGAGGCAGCATGAAGAGACAAATCCCAAGAACTGAGTAAAGCTGAGTGCCTAAGGGCAGGATGTACCCTTCGGGCATTTACAGACTGGCTAAATGATATTGGCAACACTTGGCCAATAAGGGCAGAGGCCTCAGGGCCACATGGCTAAAAAACCAAAGACAAGAGGGAGGCATGTTTGCAGTCTGGCAGACAACAGACAGTCTTGACTGGAGAACTGCTGGATTCTGAATTGTTTCTGATCCTGAACTACACCTTGTTAACCTCCATAAAAAAACCTTTAAGTATTGTTATAAGTGAGTATTGTCATCAGTTCTATGTGGTCATTGTAATGGATTATGGAACCAAAATGTGAAGTAGCTATGGGAATTGTGGTTGGTGTTAAAATAGAGTAAAGCATTTTGTAGGGTAGAGGCATGTTTACATCCAAGTCACAGGAATTGGCAATAACCTGATTTTGAGCTTGATTCTATCCCCACTTATAAAGTCTGAGAATGTCAGACATAGCCTTTCGAAGGTTTTCACATTCATTAATAAACTAAAATATGCAGATGTCTCAACCTTGCATGCTGTAAAGGAAGAGGACTTGAAGTATGAATTGCACCTTAATATAAGGAAAATAAAAA